>NW_028317844.1:14750000-14910000 GCF_062004578.1 Staurois parvus
TTGAACACCCTGCGATTTTGCAAGTTCTCCCACTTAGAAATCATGGAAGGGTCTGAAATTCACATTGTAGGTGCAGGAGTCTGAAATTCACATTGTAGGTGCAGGGGTCTGAAATTCACATTGTAGGTGCAGGGGTCTGAAATTCACATTGTAGGTGCAGGGGTCTGAAATTCACATTGTAGGTGCAGGGGTCTGAAATTCACATTGTAGGTGCAGGGGTCTGAAATTCACATTGTAGGTGCATTCCCACTCTGAGAGACAGAATTAAGAAAAAAAATTCAGGAAATCACATTGTATGATTTTTAAAGAATTTAATTGTCTTGCACTGCTGAACATAAATATTTGAGCACCTGAGAAAATCAGTGTTAATATTTGGTACAGAAGGAGAACTTGCAAAATCGCAGGGTGTTCAAATACTTCTGTTCCTCACTGTATATACCTTTTATATGGATACACCATTTAGTGTTTTGAGTTGATATATTTTTTGCATTATTTATGCACATCTGGTCTTGCAGAAAACATTCACTTGCATGTTTATGCGTTTGTTCTTAATTTGAGTCCAATTCCTTGGACATATGACCCACAAGTCCCTATTTGGACTATTATTCACAATCACCTTCAAATCCTGTTTAGGATTAACTCACTCTTGTTACTTACTTGATGTAAATATCGGTTCACACATTGTTTATTACCATTTATGTGGTTGTATATTTTTCACTTCTTATTCACCTTTGGATCCAGTCAGGATCAGATCACGGTCAGATATTTGTAAAGACCCCATGTGGATCTAATCACATTTTTTCTTTTGCACATTGTGTCACTTTATATATTGTTTCTATTTTTATGTATGCATTAGTGTTATATGTGACTTATGGTTTGTGAGTAGCGCTGCATCATTTTTTCCTCAGTGCTCACATGTCACTTGTGGGCGGCACTGCTGGGCACAGGTGGGTGGCACTGGTGGTTGGCACTGCTGGGCACTGATCATCAGTGCCGATCCCTCCTCTGACATTTGCCGGTTATCGGCAGTACTTTCCTTACACTGTGACAGCGTGAGGAAAGTGCAGCTGATAACCGGCAACTGCATTTACCGGTGATCTGCTGTGTCATTGGACACAACTGATCACATGGTAAAAGGCCGCTGTGATTGGCTGTTTTCCACATTATGTGATCATCTGTGTCCGTAGGACACGGAGATCGCCGGGAGCGTGTGGGAGGGCGCATGGTGGGAGGATGTTATATGATGCCCTCCCAGAACTGACCGGCCGTGGTGAAGCCATCTATCAGCTATCTGTGGTCAGCAATAAATGACACCACAAGAGTGACACATTTTTTTTTTTTTTGTGCATTTCTTGATCTACAGATGTTTGAATGCAGCCAGAATGAGACGTTGCTCCTGCTGTATGGTGGAGATCCTGCCAGTAACAGCACTTCCTGTTAACCTATCCCACATAGACAATGTAATGTCTGGATGGGAGAATCATACCCCTGAACATTAGAATGATTGAGATCGGTAATGAAAGTTCTTAGAACTTGATTTATTAAAGGAGAGAGCTGAACACAGTTGTGGTGCAGCTGACTGAATGTTTTGTGCAACATTGGGCCTAGGACCTGAGTGCCCAACCTGTGGCCCTTTGGCACTTTTTGTGTATCCCTAAGGGCCCCTGCAGGCAGAAATCTGTGTTTCCTTATTGTCTTGTAGCAGCAGTGATCTGCAGTCTCATGTAATGTGTCTCCAATCCCTGACTGTTATACGAAGCATGTTACCCCAGTCTCCCAACAACTCTAGCAATTTTGCAGTCTCTATCCACCTCGTACAACATGTCTCTGACCCTCTCTTGCAGCATGTCGATAGTCTTTGACCATCTCCCGTTGTATATCTGCAGTTTCTGACCCTCTCTTGTAGCATGTCTATAGTCTTTGACCATCTCCTGTTGTATATCTGAAGTTTCTGACCCTCTCTTATTGCATGCCCATAGTCTTTGACCATCTCCCGTTGTATATCTGCAGTTTCTGACCCTCTCTTATTGCATGCCCATAGTCTTTGACCATCTCCCGTTGTATATCTGCAGTTTCTGACCCTCTCTTATTGCATGCCCATAGTCTTTGACCATCTCCCGTTGTATATCTGCAGTTTCTGACCCTCTCTTATTGCATGCCCATAGTCTTTGACCATCTCCCGTTGTATATCTGCAGTTTCTGACCCTCTCTTATTGCATGTCCATAGTCTTTGACCATCTCCCGTTGTATATCTGCAGTTTCTGACCCTCTCTTATTGCATGCCCATAGTCTTTGACCATCTCCCGTTGTATATCTGCAGTTTCTGACCCTCTCTTATTGCATGCCCATAGTCTTTGACCATCTCCCGTTGTATATCTGCAGTTTCTGACCCTCTCTTATTGCATGCCTATAGTCTTTGACCATCTCCCATTGAATGCCTGCAGTCTTTGACAGCTTTGTTGATGTCAGTGGCCACACTTGTCCCCTTCTATCATTGGAGTTGAACATCATTGGCCTAAAGTAGTCTGTGTTTTGCTGTGCCCCTATCTGGAGAGCAATTTAACAGCAAGCAGAATGCTGACATGACAGTGTGAGGTACACATGCTTTTCTGTAGACCTATTATGCATCCCATATATAATGCAGATTTCTTTTTCTTTAGTTTACAATGGATTTTGGATAAACAGGATTTATTAAAGGAGCGCCAAAAGGACCTAAAATTCCTAACAGAAGAAGAGTATTGGAAGCTGCAAATATTTTTCACAAATGGTAAGCAGGATCTGCCCATCATAAACATGTTAGCTCTAATATGAATGTAACTGAATTCAGAGGGTATAGATATTGGCGGGCAGTGGGAGCTTTGTTTCAGCAAGTTGTTGAAGTAAGTATGGGATAAAGAAACGTTGGCAAGGGTGTTCACAAGGGGCACATTTTATGGGATTGTAGAATTTTCTTGTAAAATACAGTCTACCTGTTCCAATATTTGTCCTCGCAAACTGCAGAAGCAATATGAGCTAATAGAAAATATTTCTAAAACAAAATGGAAACATCCACAAAATTTTATAAATTGGTTGTTTTTGTTTGTGTGTTGGTTTTTTTTTTTACAATGGGTTAACTGTGGGTTTTTTTTTTTTGTGTTTTTTTTTTTTTTTTACACACACCTTCCCCAGCAGATGCATAATTAAATAGAAAGGAATACTCCCCCTAAAATATGGTCCCACATTCTTCCTCGCCATCGGTGCCAGTAGCGATGGCCGAGCCACAGAAGCCCCTCTCCTTCTCATGTCGTGTTGCTGCCCCTGGCTCTTACACCACCTGCAATACAGGATTAATGGTAACTGTTGGTCCTGCATAGTGTAAGATGATATTCATGTCCTGCCTAAATTCCAGCACTGGAGAGAAGAGGATTGGAGCTCCTGCTGCTGTGAAACTTTTGGTTAAATCGAATCTAAACACAAGAACAAAAAAATGATACTATTGCAGCTTACCTGTCCTTAGATGTGGTAGCTGCATTAGTTTTCTCTTTTTATACTTCATTCCCTATATTTTAACTTTGTATTTCTGCCATTAACAGACTTCTTGTTTTAGGGTGTGGTGTTAACTAGTGGTGCATCAAAATGAAATTTCTAGTGCCAAAACCGAAAATTCAGGATGCACTTTGCCGAAAAGTGAAACCGCAAATGTCCATGTATGTGGGGAGGCTTAAATTTTAACTTTTTTTTTTTTAACTTATGATTTTATTGCTATCACATAGGGGACTAATAATCCTCTATGTGATAGCATATACGTGACAGGTCCTCTTTGTAGGGGGGTGGGGGTGGGGGCAGTGTGTGCAAGAAGAGGAGCAGTGTATATAGACAGGTTCCCTCACACGCCGCCACTAAATGTCATTACCAGCTTTTAAATGCAATTGCCGGCTTTTTTGTAAATTTTTTTTTATAGCCCCGAGAAGGAGATGTCATTCACCCCACCGCTAAAATAAAGGGGCGAGGTTACTGGGTTACTCCGCCACTTTGTTTACTTTAGCAGCGGGGCGAATGACAGCTCCTTTTCGGAAGTATAAAGTGAAGGAAAAAAAAGCTAGCAATTATATTTAAAAATACACACAGCTTCCCTAAACCCCCGGCCAAATAGTCTGCCACTGATTGGGGCCCAGGTCTCATTATTGGCACCTGTATTGGCTCACTTTGTCCTATCGGCAAAATGCTGATAGGGTTATTTTTGGCCGATATGTTTCAGCCGCCGGAATTTCGGTGCATCTCTAGTGATAACTGTACTGAGCAGCATTATCACCCTAGGAAAGAGAGTGTGTTAAGTGAGGGAGGTAATTTGTACTCTGCAGTGATGGCAGGGAACAATGCTGGTAACAGAAAGCACAGGTCGTTTTTAGCTCACAAGATTTTTGGCTGGATGTTGGATACTTTTTTGCACTCATTTATATTTAACAGACCAAAAGGGAGTAAATAAAATAACAATTGTTAGAGTTTACATGCACTTTAAAGTGGTTGTAAAGGGTGAAGGTTTTTTTGCATGAAGGTAAAAAAACTTTAATGTGCAGTTCTCCCCGCTGCCCCCCCCCCCATACTTTCCTGAGGCCGATCTCGATCCAGCGATTTGGCTTCCACTGCTGTCAATCACAGCCAGTTAGGAGGGAGCGGCCGGACTGAGCATGCTCTGTTTGTCCCATAGACACACAGGCAGCTCGAGAGCGAGCATGCACCAAGTGCCCCCAAAGCAAGCAGCTTGCTCTGGGGGCAATCAGCAAGGGGGAGGGGTCAGAAGCGCTGGTGGGGGCCCTGAGAAGAGGAAGATCAGGACTGGTTTTGCACAGAGCAGGTAAGTATGATGTGTTTATTATTTTAAAGAAAAAAGAATAAACCTTTAGGACCACTGTAAGGTAAGTATTATTCACTGTTAAATCCCATTTAGATAAAACAAAAGTAAAGTGTTGACTAAAGTTTTAAAGTTTGACTAAAGTTGAATAATGCCCTTGCTTTAGGTGTGGCCTGGTATTGTTCGGGGGGGGGGGGGGGGGCATGCATGCTCATTCCCCTCCCTGGGGTGCCAGACTGCATGCTCGGATAAGGATCTGGTATGGATTTTGTGGGAGGGAGCTTCATACCATCCTTTCCTTTTTTTTTTTTTCAATAGGCATGGGGTCCCCTCAAAATCAATACCAGATCTGAAGGGCTTGGTATGGATTGGCAAGGGGCCCGCTCTCTTTATGTTATTTTTTTTATTGTTGGCTCTTCTTTTGTTTGCATTCTGCTGTCTGCAGGGAATTCCTGCTGACAGTAGATGAGTCATGGTTGTTGAAGACACTGCTGGTGCCAGCTCTTTAACAACCAACTATTCACTGAAATACTGAAATTCCGCATCACTACTAAATTACCGCCTCACTTCAAGAAATAGCGCATGTGGTATTTTAGTATGAATTTTTGAAAAATGCTATGATTTATTTCACCACTGATCTTAAAGCGGTGGATACTGTTTCATGAATTGAGCCCAGTGTCTCTATGACTAAAGCATTTCACGCGCTTGTTTTACTTTGCTAACTAATATACCTTTTTAGTGAACAACTTGTGTTGCTATTTTATTTGCAGTTATCCAAGCTTTAGGGGAACACCTTAAATTAAGACAACAAGTTATAGCTACTGCCACTGTTTATTTTAAAAGATTCTATGCACGGTAAGTTCTAACGCGTTGTTGTTTCTTGCTTGCTCTGCTATTCCATGTCTTATAACTTGCTTATCTGCTGTTCATCTGATTTAATGTGCAGCCAATTAGGGGTAGTCTGCACTTTGTTGATACATCAAGTACAAAACCATTAATGCCGCTTGTTGCTCATAGCAAGTGATAAAAGTGATCTATCTCTTCAGGTATCAAAGTTAAATCAAGTCAAATAATAAAATGTATACTCCCCTGTTTCTGGCTAAATCATTGTTAAGCCCCACCCTTTCCTGATACTAAGCCACACACTTATTCAGATGTCAGAGCCTCTACTGCCCACTTGCATGCTAATTGAAAGGTTGGGCGGTGAACCCTAATCTAGACGTCAAGGTACCATGTACAGGCAAATATCTAAGAGGGTGACTTAAAGTGTTACTAAACCCATAACCGTAAAATCCGTCTGTATATGAAGTAAAGCATGCTTGTTATACCCACTGTGGACCCTAAGGCGTTAATCCTCTACATTGTGTAAAAAGGATGTTTGATTCTGTCTTCTCTGATCCTCCCCTTCTTCCACAGTCCCCATTCCAGCTGCTGATAGAACAGAACCTTGGGGGCAAGCTGCAAATGCTCAGTTTGGTGTGTATTGCTTGAGAGTTTTTTTTCCTTTTTTGCATGTGATCTGCACAGGGCTAATCAGCGCTGTCCAGACAGAGGTCAGGGGTTGGGCAGCCTCATAGGACCATCAGGGAGAATGAAAACTCATTTTTGCAAGCTTTAACCAGTGCTCTGCTGGACACTGATAGAAGTCAAAAGGCTGCTCTAACTGCTGATGAGAAAAGGTATTTAGCAGTTTTTATTTACTAAAACAATTGCACTTCCACGTTCTGTGTACTGTGGGAGACCAGATATAGTGAATGCAGGGTCCTGGGTTTAGTAACACTTTTAAAGCGGAGTTCCACCCATTTTTAATACTTTACCTTATTATGTAGTCTCTGTGAAATAAAGCACAAGTTGGATGGTTTTTTTTTTATTATACATACCTTTTTGTCCACTGCAAGCCTGCAGTTCTGGTCCCGACCGCCTAGGCGATGAAGGCGATTTGCAAGGTCCCCTGGGATGTCGTTTCCTGTATCCCAGGAGTCCTTTGGTTTCCTGTAATCGCGGGACTTGGAAATGGCGCAAATGGGAGGTGTTTCGCGCCATTATACCAGAGTCCATGATATATTCCCTTCCTTGCAGTACAGTGCTGTACAGGTTGCCTGACGGGGCGGGAACTTCATCCGTCCCACCATTGTTATGGCAAACTGTACTGCACATGTCGCGCTGAGCAGTGTCTGTACTGCGCATGCGCGAGTGGTGCATGTTGGGATAGCCAGCAGCACGATTCCAGGAAATAAATACCTGTGGGCTTCAGATGCCCACAGCTATCATGGCGCCTGCCTGCTTCCGAGATCCTGGTAAATGTTTACGAATTTCTAAGTAATTACAATGCTTTTAATATTGAATTATTCCAATTGTTAATGCCATCGTGGATCTGCTTTTAACAAAAAATTTTTTAGGGGGACTGGAGCTCTGCTTTAAAGATAGGTTTCATTTTTGCAATCCTAAAAATATGTTTATCTTATATTTGTGCTTTTTTTTAGTACATGTTTATATACATAGTTTATAAGGCTGAAAAAATTACAGGTTCAGTCTTTTTGTATGTGATTTTTATTCTTTAACATTTCCCATAGCCCTGTTTGTTCTGCTTCCTGAGAAGGGAATCTAAAGGTTGTCAACACTCGCCTAGTACGATTTCCTGGGGGAGGGAGTTCCACATTTTTACTGCTCTAACAGTAAAGAACCATTTCTGCGATGTAAAGTTAAACCTCCATTCTTGTAACATTAAATTATTGCTGCTTGTCCTCAAGGATCGTAGATTAAACAGTTTATGATGTCACTTTGATATATTTTTACTTTATAATCATGTCTCCTCATAAGTGCCTCTTCTCCAGTGTGAATAGCTGTAATCTATGTAATCGATCCTCATAGCTGAGGTCCTTCATCCCCTTTATTAATTTTGTTGCCCTTTTTTGAACTGTTTCTAATTCAGCAACATCTTTTCTTAAGCTTGCTTACCAACACTGAGCTACATATACTAGATGAGACTGAACAAGTAAAGGGGTAGAGTTATTCATTTATCTCTGAAATGTGTGTCCTTAATGCAACTAAACAATGTGCAGTTTGCTTAGAGATTGATATACTAGTCTGTCACAAATTGCATGTTTTGAGGTTTGTAATTTTTTTTTCTTTATCAGGTATTCTTTGAAAAGTATAGACCCTGTGTTAATGGCACCAACATGTGTGTTTTTGGCATCCAAAGTAGAGGTAAGGAATAAATCATAAAAAAACAGAGTTTCTGATTATTAGAGCAAATACATGTTGGTCAATAGAAACTGAAAGCTGTAACATGTCATCTGCACCCCAGTTTTGAGGATTCCTGAGCACAGTAAAGACCATTTAAAGATATGAGCATGCATAACTTGGAACCATTTTGGGAAGCGAGAACCAGCCACAGATTCACTTTAATTACATAAAATATCATCATGGTCTGGGAATAGGTCTTAAATGGTCAATAGTAGTGCTAATATAAGGAAAGCAGCATAGAAATTTCAGGTAGCTTTTTGTAGTTGAACATTAAATAAAATCTACCATAATAGAAATTAAATTTATGTTCACTGTGCCTGTCTCAGTTTTTGAGTTTGGACAGTAAGGCAGGACTGCTCGTATAAATGTAACATTTAAAACTACTATTCTGATTTTTAGGAGTTTGGTGTTGTATCGAACACAAGGTTAATCTCTGCTGCTACTTCTGTATGTAAGTATCTGTTTCTTTTACAGGGAACAAGAAAAATGAAATTGATAATTGTATTTCATTAAAGATTATTCTTCAATAGCCACAAAGAATAGCAAACTTACCTTTTGTGCACCAAATGCCTTTGCAAAGCCAGTATTTAAGTAGCAGCGACATCATTACTGCACTGCACTGCACTGCACATAGCCCATGCAGAGAGCAAAGCTATGAGAGGGACCCTACAGGTCCTTCCCCTACAGACTGTCTATAGAAGACTACAGGAGGGCAGATACAAGACCAGTTACCCTGCACAAGGAAAGATAGCAGCAGTGACTAGTCTGCATTACAGGAAGTTCCTGTACAAAGCTTGCCTTTTTTTTGTTTTTTATCATGACTGACTGGGTGTTGAAAATGAAAACAGGTTCACCTTATACAGTGTTTACTAAGCTCCTTTAGTAAATCATCTCCATTTTGTTAATTTTTTTTTTTCTTGCTAAAAGAACACAAAGCCAGGCCGTGACTAATATATATATATATATATATATATATATATATATATATATATATATATTATGATAATGTATATAAAAATGTATTTAAACCCATTAGGGGTCAAGACATCTGAAGATACAGTTCCACTTTTAATGGTTCAGTTCTTCACAGAGTGGTCTGGCAAGCTGGATCACATGTTTGCTTTTTTATCTCTTTATCTCTTCAATATCTCCACCAAAATGTCAAATTTCTGTAGTCATTGCAAATCCATGTGACAGTCACTATCTTCAAAACTGGCCATAGACTATTAAAAGGTAAATGTACGTACCAGAAGGATCCAACCACCAAATATTTTTAGCTTGAGAGCGCATTTGTGTTTGTGCAGAAAGGAGTGGCTTGCAATCTCAGTATAATGGTTGGTGAATTATTTCTGTATGTTTCTTTGCAGTAAAAACTAGGTTTTCTTATGCATTCCCAAAGGAGTTTCCTTATAGGATGAACCATGTAAGTAGATGCTGTCAATATTTTTTTTTTTTTTTTTGTCTGTTCTAAATGTCATAGCCATTACACTAGCTTTTCCCGATTATTGCAGCAAAGGATCCTCTCATTTTGTGTCACTTAAAGGATAAGTTCACCTTTCGTGACGTTACCTGTTACACCCATATTCAGGTTGTAACATGTTACGATATGATCAGAGCAGCCCTGCTCCCCTCTTTTACAGCTAGCGGGAGCTAGCTAAAAGTATGTTGCCGTGCAGGGCTCCGCCCATCCTCTGTGAATGAGAACAGTCGTAGCAGCTGTCGGCTTGTAGTCAGACCAGCCCTGCTCCCCTCTTTTAAAGCTAGCGGGAGCTAGCTAAAAGAATATGGCCGTGCAGGGCTCCGCCCACCCTCTGTGAATGAGAACAGCCATAGCAGCTGTCGCTTGTAGTCCTCAATGAACTACCACTGTGCTGTGGAGCGCTGTGGTAGTGTGTGCATTCTTCCTGTCAGTATATCTTCTTGCTCGTACATACTGTATGGGTAAGCAGATATATTGACAGATCTGCAGGAGACCTGCATGGCACCAGCAATCTGCTGATCGCTGGTGCCATGCTTTACAGGTTCCTGCAAACAAAAATAATATGCATTTTTTTTACCTGGAAAAAAAAAATGTGCATTTATTATTTTTTACTAAAAGGTAAACTTATCCTTTAAAGCAGAACTAAAGTCCCAGTACTTAACTCTGCTTTAGCAGTCCAAGGTCCCAAGCTGGCAAGTTCTCCTTCTTCTGGGTGTAGGTCTTCGGTCCGTTTGGTTGGCCAGTGCTAGATGATGTCCTTCCTGCACAGGAGTGCGGTTTTCCCAGCACAAAGGCACTGTTCCCAAATGTAAACTAAGCTGCGCATGCGCAGCTTAGTGTACATTCTACAAATATCTGTGCACAGGCAGGTACATAAATTTTATTGTAGAAGAGACAATATATGTCTTCTGCAATGAAGATCCTGCCTGCTTGCAATTTTTTAAATTAAAACTTTTTAGTTCTTCATTATCTAATATCCAATTTGTCCATTTTATCCTAGTCTTGTACCACACTTCTGTTTGTTAAAACTGTTCAAAAATTTGTTTTCATTTTTCTGGCTTAAAATTTAAGGAAGCTATCTATGTGCATAATGTGCAGCAACTTGATCACTTCTGCGGGTAGCAGAAAGGTTCGATCATCTCTCCAACCCCCACCCCCCTGCCACCTTTCCTGGGCTCTCCCATCTAATAGCTGAGCCCAGGACCACTGCGATCGGCGGCACTATACAGAGAGGAAGGAACTGACGTTGTTCCTCTCTGTGGCTCCAGAAACTGGAAGTGTCGAGGATTTAGTCACTTACTGTTTTGGCTCTTTGATTATCTGACTGTTAGAGGCCAGGAAAGCAGCCAATGAGACCGATCTGTGTCTGATTGGCTGCATTGGAAGCCAGAGGAGAAATTTGGGAGAGAAGAGCTCTCTATAAAGAAGACCTGTCATGGCCCATGCTTTCATAAGGGACATTGTTCGCCCCTTGTGAAAGCAATACATTTCATATAAAAAAAAAAAAAGAATAAAAATGAAAATTGCCCAAATGCGAACACATGCGTAAGTCCTGCATGCATATGTAAACGGTGATTGCACCACATTTGTGAGGTATAGTCACAAGTGTCAGAGCGAGAGCAAAAATATTAGCTCCAGACCTCCTGTGTAACTCTAAACTGGTAACCTGTAAAGGCTTTTAAAGCATTGCATATGGAGATTTTTAGGTATCGTAGTTTGCTGCCTTTCCATGGGTGTACACAGTTTCACATGTTGGGTATCTGTTTACTCGGCATAACATATATTTTAACAAAAAAAAATTAGGTTTTATATAGTGTTTGTGTGCAATAAAATTCATTAAAATATATTTCCCCAAAAAATTTGCGTTTGAAATACCATTGTGCAATTGCCATGTGACATAAATTGCAACCCCCCTCTATTTTATTCTTTAGGGCCTCTGCAAAAAAAAAAAAAAAAAAAAAAAAATACTGATTTTTACAGGTAGGAGAGAAATGCCAGTATTAGCCTGGTAGGGAAGTGGTTAATGTTTATGTAATTACTCCATCTTCTTTTTTTCTTTCCTTTTTTTAATGCAGTTCTTTTATCTTTTCATAGATACTGGAATGTGAGTTCTATCTGTTAGAATTAATGGTAAGTAATAGAGATTTTGTGTACTGAGATATCTTAGGTTTCTGTGACAGTTGGTTTCTCTTTGTTCTTATAATTATCCAGATATAATGAGTTGCCTCTTTGCTTGCTTTGTCAAAGCTTGAAATATGTTTGATACAGTGGCATCAAAACCTAAGGTGTTATAAAGTGTTAATATTCATTTAAACACAGACGTATGATTAAAGAATCTTAGTGTGATGATTTTTTGTCTTGCCTATCTAGTAAAAAGTATTTTTTTAGTAGCTTCTGCTATTTTAGTATTTAATATTGTTTGCCATAGTATTGACTGCGGTAATATATGTTTAGTGGTCATTACTTGATAATCAGGGCTAAGGCAAGTATACCAATGATTCTAAATAATATTGAATGCTTTAAATGTGTGTTGTGGTTGGGGATTAATTCAGTCTGTTAATATGATTTACCTCTGTCCTTGTCCTCTCTGGAGCCTGCCAAATTCTTTAGATCCTCTTCAGATTGCTGGGTCGATGCTAAATGCCAGACTAGTAGACGTCTATGGAAAGTTTTATACGCCTAGTCAGAGCAACTAAAGGAAAATACTTTAGAACTGTAGCTTTCAGAAGTATGGTCACAGAAAGGACTGACATTAAATGCCCCCACTGCGTCCTTTTTTCAAACAGTTAAAGTGTGAGTTGTAATAGAAACATGGTTGCAGAGCATAGACTGTATGCATTTTATAAAACTCTAAAATATATTAGTTGTGTGACCTTTTTTTTACTAACCTAGCATAGGGACTTTTCTTTCAAGAGATCATTTAGATAAAGTAGTTAGCAGAATCCGTTTCCCTAGAAAAAAAAGATGGTCACATAATTTAAACCATTAATCACCAGATAAAGATAAAATGTTTTAACTTTTTCCATCTGTTCTTTTATTTCTGCTTGTTTTCAGGACTGTTGTTTGATAGTTTATCATCCATATAGACCCTTGTTACAGTATGTACAGGACATGGGACAAGAAGACATGCTGCTTCCTCTAGCATGGTAATCTGCTTTTTTAGGTTCTTATTTGCACATCTGTATTTTTAAGGGGCAGTACTATACACATCTGAATTTTTGATTTTTACTAGCTGTTGGAAGGAATAGAGCCTAAGCATAACTAAACCCCAAAACAAATTTGAATATATTGTAGCATACCAGTTGTTGGCTGTGGTGGCTGCATTAGTTTTTTTTTTTTTCAGGCTTTTATTCCTTTATTTTTACCTGGTGATTGGCCAGTAACACACCTAGCTACTTTCACTCTTCCACTGCATCTGTGGTGCAGCAATGTAGCCATCCTTGGACAACAGCATTGTCCGTCAGTGCATTTTTTAGTAAAGTACGAAAAGACTAGAACCTCTGTCTGTTTTCTGTTGCTGTATGTGTATTCGTGTTGCAATTGTTTTCTCTTTGGAGAAAGCACTGTGACATAAGATGAAGGGATACCTCACTAATGGAGCCCAGATAGCAGTAAAACCCGACATGGGTTCCAATCCTTCTCTATTCTATTCACAGCTAAAAAAAGAAAAGTTTTTCCTGGCAACTTGTGATTATAGTCAGTGGAGCCCCAGTGTGTCCTATTCCAGGCTGAGCATGTATTCTTGACTTCTTCCTAAGCAACAAATACACCCCACCCTTTGCCACTTAGCTGCCAAATGCCCAGAATTGCAATGAGCAGTAGAGGCTATGGTATTTCATAATGATAGAAGGTGGGGCTTAGAGCCATCCCGTTCGATCCTCCTAAAAACTCTTGCTGTCTAGCCCATTTGTTGCCTCTTCCAGTGTTCATCTCACAGGATTTCTTCAGAGCCTCTGCCATTCTCTGGAACTCCCTACCCCAGTCCATCCCACTGTCTCCCATTCTCTCCACCTTCAGGCAGTCTCTGAAAAATAATTTCTTTGGGGAAGTTTATCCCATCTCTACCTAGCAACCTGTCATTTTACTTTCTCCATCAACTCATCCCCCACACTTACTACCTTTTGTATCATTTGACTCTCCCTTTACAGTGTTCCAAATTATTATGCAAATTATATTTTTCTCATTTACCTAAATAATTGATGTAAATAACAGTCAGCATAATTCTAATGTTATCAACTATTAAGAGTACAATTCACATTTTATTGAACAAACCTCCTAATGATAACAGTATTTTTTTTAAACATAAAAAACTTCCAATGCACTGTTCCAAATTATTACGCACAGTAAGTTTCAAAACACTTTATAGGTTGTAAAGAACTGAAAATTGTCATTTGTTGTGTTTGCAGCATATTTACTGAAATCAAAAGCTATTTCAATCAAACTTTTAACAACATTTTAACTTTTTAAACATTTTAACAGGTCACATTACATTGTAACATAGGAGCCCTTATTTGATAGCAGCTTCACAAGTCTTGCATCCATTGAAGTTCTGAGTTTTTGGACAGCTTCTGCTTGAATTTGTTTGCAAGATGTCAGAATAGCCTCCCAGAGCTGCTGTTTAGATGTAAACTGCCTCCCACCCTCATAGATCTCTTGCTTGAGGATGCTCCAAAGGTTCTCAATAGGATTGAGGTCAGAGGAGGATGGAGGCCACACCATGACTTTCTCTCCCTTTATCCCCATAACAGCCATTGATGCAGAGGTATTCTTTGCAGCATGAGATGGTGCATTGTCATGCATGAAGATGATTTTATTACGGAAAGCATAGTTCTTCCTTCTGTACCAGGGAAGAAAGTGGTCAGTCATAAACTCCACATACTTTGCAGAGCTCATCTTTACACCTTCAGGGCCCCTAAAGGGGCTGACCAGCTCTGTTCCCATGATTTCGGCCCAAAACATGACTCCACCACCGCCTTGCTGACGTCACAGCCTTGTTGGAACAGGGTGGCCGTCCACCAACCATCCACTACTCTATCCATCTGGACCATCCAGGGTTGCACGGCACTCATCAGTGAACAGGACTGTTTGAAAATTAGTCTTCATGTATTTTTCTGCCCAATGTAGCCGTTTCTGCTTGTGAGCATTGGTTATTGGTGGCCAAATAGAAGGTTTATGCACAGTTGCAAGACTCTGGAGGACTCTACACCTTGATGTCCGTGGGACTCCAGAGGCACCAGCAGCTTCAAATATCTGTTTGCTGCTATGTAATGGTATTTTAGCAGCTGCTCTCTTGATCCGATGCATGGATCTGGCAGAAATCTTCCTCAATGTGCCTTTATCTGCACGAACCCGTCTGTGCTCTGAATCCACCACAAATCTCTTAATCGTGCGATGATCACGCTTAGGTTTTCGTGAAATGTCGAATGTTTTAATACCTCGTCCAAGGCATTGAACTATTTCACTCTTTTCAGCAGCAGAGAGATCCTTTTTCTTCACCATATTGCTTGAAAATGGTGCTCTGCTTAATAATGTGGAATACCGTCCTTTAGTAGTTTTTCTTTAAATTGGGCTCACTGGCCAATCTAATTATCACAGGTGTCCGAGATTGTTTTCAGTGATCAAAAGAGCCCTGAGGCACAATACCATCCATGAGTTAAACAGAAAAACAAAATATTTAATCTTTGTCACACTTAAATAGAATTTGCATAATAATTTGGAACACGGTGTAGTTTGTAAACTCTCAGAAGCAGGGACCTCCTAAGCCTCATGTATTGAATTGTATAGTAACTGTACTGTCTCCCCTACTTATTGAAGAACACCTTAAACTGTTGGTGCTATATACGTTTTGTATAATAATAATGGGGCTTAATTTCAACCTGGCCAAATGTTGGAATGCCGTGTGCAGCGTGACAGTAAAATCCAGTGGTGCTCTAAAGGAGAACACAGATTGATATGAAGGCTAACACAGGTTCTCACAAAGACTGGAAGGTACCTTTTTTCTTCAGCACTGTTTTTTCAGCAATTTTAGGCTACATTCACTTTAAAGTGACCTCTAATACCCTTATTGTGACACTCTGACTAAAATATCAGACTTGGACAAAGTACATAAAGTTAAATAGGGGTGGAATATAAATTCTTCATATGTTTATAATACAATTAAAATTTAGGACTTATTCCTCTGTAAACCCAAATATACCAGGTTCTCTTTAAAGAGACGATGTCACCTATGAGCCCCCTGACCTCCTTTTACTCTTTTTTGCCTGTGCCCTGTTGTTATAAATCACTGCTGTCGGTGACTTGGTGATGTTTCCAGCTTCAGTGGAGAAAGAAGTGATGGAAACACTGTTGAGGCAAGTACAAGGTGGTTGGTGAGGGGCTCCCTTTGTAGAAACATTGTAACTATAAACCTGTATATAGTATTCCCAGAATTAATTTATATCAAATAAGGCATGTTGGGATAACATGCATGCCTCCAGCCATGTTGGGATAACGTGCATGCCTCTAGCCACTTGCACGCAATTCAAGCAAAACTTTTAATGTTATTTATATCACTAAAAAGTCTCTTATTCTTCTGGATGGAAAAAAACTACTAAAAAGCTAATTTTGAGAAAAAAAACCTGTACTGATGATGATTTGCCCCACTTCACTTTAGAACATTTATTTTGCCATAAGTGTCATTAATGCTGGTTTTCTTTGCATTGATACAGGAGGATAGTCAATGACACCTATCGCACAGATCTCTGTCTGCTGTACCCTCCCTTTATGATTGCACTAGGTATGCCGAACTGCCAAACACATGGCTTTTTTCTTAAAACAGTTTGTGGTGATTAAAAAGCAGATTAATTCCTGTTTGTGGGATTTCTGATGGGGTCATCCATTCTTCACTCAATGGTCAGTTTATTATTTCAGGCCAGCTGAATAGGTTTAACTTTGTTGCCCTAGAACTTGTCTGTGACCTGTAAGAACATCGTTGAGAAGACTAATTTACAGGTGTTTAGTTTAATTCAGTTTCCCTTTACAATGGGAAAAACTTGTATGTAGCACTGACATTTTACTCAGATTACTATTTCTAGATCTATTCAGATAAGATAAGTAATTTCCATAGTATGTTATTGCTTTGCTGTACTGTTTGCAATACCACTTATACAGTGTGTGTGTGTGTACTAGTTGAATGTTCTTTTTCTTGCAGCTTGTTTGCATGTGGCCTGTGTTGTTCAGCAGAAGGATGCTCGACAGTGGTTTGCAGAACTTTCTGTGGACATGGAAAAGGTTCCCCTTTTTTCTTATTTTAAATCAGCTTATTCCCTGAGCAGTAATGACATACACTATATTGCCAAAAGTATTGGGACGCCTGCCTTTACACGCACATGAACTTTAATGGCATCCCAGTCTTAGTCTGTAGGGTTCAATATTGAGTTGGCCCACCCTTTGCAGCTATAACAGCTTCAGCTCTTCTGGGAAGGCTGTCCAGAAGGTTTAGGAGTGTGTCTATGGGAATGTTTGACCATTCTTCCAGAAATGCATTTGTGAGGTCAGGCACTGATGTTGGATGAGAAGGCCTGGCTTGCAGTCTCCACTCTTAATTCATCCCAAAGGTGTTCTATCAACTTGAGGTCAGGACTCTGTGCAGGCCAGTCAAGTTCCTCCACCCCAAATTCGCCCATCCATGTCTTTGTGGACCTTTCTTTGTGCACTGGTGTGCAGTCACGTTGGAACAGGAAGGGACCATCTCCAAACTGTTCCCACAAAGTTGGGAGCATGAAATTGTTCAAAAGGTCTTGGTATGCTGACACCTTACAGAGTTCCCTTAACAAACAACCCCACACCATAATCCCCCTCCACCAAACTTTGCACTTGGCACAATGTAGTCAGGAAAGTACCATTCTCCTGGCAAACCCAGACACATCCATTCGATTGCCGGACAGAGAAACTTGATTGGTCACTCCAGAGAACACGTCTCCACTGCTCTACAGTCCAGTGGCAGCATGCTTTACACCACAGCATCCAACACTTTCATTGCCCTTGGTGATGTAAGGCTTGGATACAGCTGCTTGGCCATGGAAACCCATTCCATGAAGCTCTCTATGCACTGTTGTTGTGCTAATCTGAAGGCCACACAAAGTTTGAAGGTCTTTAGCTATTGACTCTGCAGACAGTTGGTGATTTATGCGCACTCCAGCATGGGCAGACTCCGTTTGTCATTTTAGGTGGCCTACCACTTCATGGCTGAGTTGCTGTTGTTCCCAGCTGCTTCCACTTTGTTATAATACCACTAACAGTTGACTGTGGAATATTTAGTAGCAAGGACATTTCCTGGATTGATTTATTGCACAGGTGGCAACCTATCATGGTACCACACTTTAATTCACTGAACTCCTGAGAGCGACCCTTTCTTTCACAAATGTTTGTATAAGCAGTCTGCATGCCTAGGTGCTTGATTTTATACACCTGTGGCCATGGAAGTGATTGGAACACCTGAATCCAATGATTTGTAGGGGTCTCCCAATACTTATGACAATATAGTGTAAATAATAAAAGCTTCACCATAGACTATTCTCCTGTAACTGAGGCTGAAGATGATGAGTTTTCTGCCCCAAGCTGTGCTTTTGATTACAAAACATTTCTTACATTTTTCTACTTGTTTGTTTTATTGTTGTATTAGATCTTAGAAATTATCAGAGTTATATTGAAGTTGTATGAACAGTGGAAGAATTTTGATGAGAGAAAGGAAATGGCTGCCATACTTAGTAAAATGCCCAAACCAAAGCCTCCACCTAACAGGTAAAGGAACTTCAGTTTGTTCACAAAGTAAATGTCCTTTTGTATTATCAATAACAGTATGGGTGAATTTCTTGGTAAAATGCGTGTGGGTAAACTTTGTTAGGGTAATTTAATAAAGCTATACCAGCTTTCTGGGGTTAGTTTCCTAAAGAACTACCTGTGCATACATCAGGCAAGAATTTGTGCCAGTATTGGTAATGTTACCAACACGTGGCAAATGCACGTAGTTCTAACTACCGCCACATTAAAAACCTGTTACTGTGACAGCTACAGATTCCTCAAGAATTACGGGCAGTTCTCAGATAAAGAAAATAGGGGTAATTAAGACCAGCTCTGAGCTGACATACAGAAGTGTATCATTACTCAAAGTAGGGCATGGCTGTGCTGCAATTTGAAAGCCACTATGTGGAACTGAAAAGCAGGTATGGATCTGCCCACTGCCATGTGTTTCCAATTAAAAGTAAAGTGTACCTTTTTGGGAGCTAGTATCTTAGTTCCCCATTGGGCACCACCCACTCCTCACAGAAATCCTCAGCTGTACACCTGTCAGTGTGACGTGAGCAGTGGCCGGCAACAGAGGAAACTCACTTACAAGGGAGTGTCCAGTACAGGCATTTGACCTTGTCAGGGGTGCAGTCAGATTCACGAACCTGTCTGCGGCACGTCAGATACATGAATCGGGTGCAAGCATCAAAACTATCAGTGCTGCCCTCAACAGAATTCAAAAACACCCTTAGGAATTCCCCCCAGAGTAGAATTCAGCGTGAAGTAGGTGGGATTTTGTTTTAAATGACTGACGTTTACCATGTTTATTATTGGGGCTCCGGTGTCAATCTAGGACAGCCTTTTTCAACCAGGGTGCCTTCAGGTTTCTTTAGGGGTGCCTTGGCAAAATGTCTAAAAATTGTATATATGCCAGCAGGTGGATCAAGCTTGCCTTTTAGTTACACAAAACATCAAGTATTCATTGTGCACCATTACAAATTTCTACCCGCCGCTGACATAACGACCAATGATGTTATCAGTTGTTAAGAAAGACATCAGGCTCCTGCACAGCATCCTTGGCTTCCCCTCTACGTCAGCATTAGGGTCACATTAGCTGAATGAGAAAGATAAACTGAGGCAGAATAGAAACCATGGAATACTAGTCAATACCCGTGTGCAAAGTATATTTGCTTTGGAAGAATAAATCCCTCTCTAGTTACAGTCATGGCCGAAATTGTTGGCACCCTTGATATTTTTCCTGAAAATCAAGTATTTCACACAAAAAAGGTATTGCATTAACACATGTTTTGCTATACACATGTTTATTCCCTTTGTATGTATTGGAACAAATATAAAACAGAGGCAGAAAAGCAAATATGACATAATGTCACACAAAACCCCAAAAATGGGCTGGACAAAAGTATTGGCACCCTTAACTTAATATTTGGTTGCACACCCTTTGGAAAACATAACTGAAATCAGTCGCTTCCTATAACCATCAATAAGCTTCTGACACCTCTCACCCGGAATTTTGGACCACTCTTCCTTTGCAAACAGCTCCAGGTCTCTCTTATTGGAAGGACACCTTTTCCCAACAGCAATTTTAAGATCTCTCCACAGGTGTTCAATGGGATTTAGATCTGGGCTCATTGCTGGCCACTTCAGAACTCTCCAGCGCTTCTTTGCCATCCATTTCTGAGTGCTTTTTGACGTATGTTTGGGGTCATTGTCCTGCTGGAAGACCCAGGATCTTGGACGCAAACCCAGCTTTCTGACACTGGGCCCTACAGTGCGACCCAAAATCCTTTGGTAATCCTCAGATTTCATGATGCCTTGCACACAGTCAAGGCACCCAGTGCCAGAGGCAGCAAAACAACCCCAAAACATCATTGAACCTCCACCATATTTTACCGTAGGTACTGTGTTTTGTTCTTTGTAGGCCTCATTCCGTTTTCGGTAAACAGTAGAATGATGTGCTTTACCGAAAAGCTCTATCTTGGTCTCATCTGTCCACAAGACGTTTTCCCAGAAGGCTTTTGGCTTACTCAAGTACATTTTGGCAAACTGTAGTCTTGCTTTTTTATGTCTCTGTGTCAGCAGTGGGGTCCTCCTGGGTCTCCTGCCATAGCGTTTCATTTCATTTAAATGTCGACGGATAGTTCGCGCTGACACTGATGCTCCCTGAGCCTGCAGGACAGCTTGAATGTCTTTGGAACATGTTTGGGGCTGCTTATCCACCATCCGGACTATTCTGCGTTGCAATCTTTCATCAATTTTCCTCATCCGTCCACGACCAGGGAGATTAGCTACAGTGCCATGGGTTGCAAACTTCTTGATAATGTTGCGCACTGTGGACAAAGGCAAATCTAGTTCTCTGGAGATGGACTTGTAACCTTGAGATTGTTGATATTTTGCCACAATTTTGGTTCTCAGGTCCTCAGACAGTTCTCGTCTCCTCTTTCTGTTGTCCATGCTTAGTGTGGCACAGACAGACACACAATGCAAAGGTTAAGTGAACGTCTCTCCTTTTTATCTGCTTTCAGGTGTGATTTCTATATTGCCCACACCTGTTACTTGCCCCAGGTGAGTTTACAGGAGCATCACATGCTTGTAACATTCTTATTTATCCGCAGTTGTGAAAGGGTGCCAATACTTTTGTCCAGCCCATTTTTGGAGGTTTGTGTGACATTATGTCGAATTTGCTTTCTTTCCTCCCTTTTTTTGTTTTGTCCCAATACACACAAAGGGAATAAACATGTGTATAGCAAAACATGTGTTAATGCAATACGTTTCGTGAGAAATACATGATTTCCTGGAGAAATATCAAGGGTGCCAACAATTTCGGCCATGACTGTAGGTGTCCCATATGTGCAGTTGTTGCTGCTGCATTCTATCCACTTCCATACAGGGCACTTTTACCCCCTTCCTGCCCAGGCCAATTTTCAAGTTTCAGCGATCTCACACTTTGAATGACAATTGCGCAGTCATGCAACACTGTACCCAAACTAAAATGTTATCATTTTCTTCACACAACTAGAGCTTTCTTTTGGTGGTATTTAATCACTGCTGGGGTTTTTATTTTTTGCTAAATTAACAAAAAAAGACCAAAAATTTTGAAAAAAAAACACATTTTTCTTTGTTTTTGTTATAAAAGTTTGCAAATAGATAATTGTTCTTCATAAATTTAGTCCAAAATGTATTCTACTACATGTCTTTGGTGAAAATAACCCAAATTAGGATGTATTATTTAGTTTGTAGGAAAGTTATAGAGTTCACAAACTATGGTATAGATCTGCATATTGATCAGTCCTGAAGTACTGACAGCCAATCTAATTTCTTGAGGTCCAAGAATGTCAGAATAGTACAGATATCCCCAAATGACCCCTTTTTGCAAAGTAGACAGTCCGACGTATTTCTTAACAGGCATGGCGAGTTTTTTGAAGTTGTAATTTTTTTTGTCATCATTTTTCGGAAATGAAGAAATAAAAATGATTTTTACTATTTTTTTTTTTTTGTACATACAGTCACCAGTGCAGTACAGTGTCCTCATATAACTGGCATGGCGGTGATCAGGGACACTGACTGGTGACAGTACAAAAAAAAAATTATATATTTTTTTATTTTTTTATGACATTTTTTTCCCTTTTTTTTTTTTTTTTTCCCTTTAATTTTTTTTTTCATATTTTACTATGAACAAAGTAGTATAATGTTACCATACATTGTACTACTTTGGGGAAGTGATCAGTATTTTTTTTTTTTACACAATTTGCTTATAGCAAAGAATTACTTTGCTATAAGCAAGCATTTACCTGAATGACATCAATTCATTCAGGGTTTTTTTTTTGTGCTTAGCTGTAATTTGGCCACAGCTAATCACATGACACAGCTGGGCTGTGATTGGCCCAGCTTGTGCATGTGATTGCTGTGACCATTCACAGCTAGACACATTTGTATACAATGGATGACATGAAAGGAAGCCATCCATTGTATACAAATGTCATGTGACCTGCTGTACACAGATCTGTCATCGGCCGTGTCCGAGGTACACGGCCGGTGACAGATCACGCCGCTGCACGGCTCTGCTGGTAGGCAAACTGCGCATGCCTGAAAGGACACCATATGGCGTCCACCCAGAGGGACGAGGTGCTCGCCCGGCCGCCATCTGGCCATAGCTAGGCGGGAATCGGCTATAAAACTATCAGTTTCGTTTTTTACATTTTGTAATGGGTCCCTTGACTAAAAAAAGGTTGAGAAACACTGATCTAGGAGACACGCAGATCACCAAATTAGTTTTTGTTAACCTGACAAAAAATACTTTTTTTAATATATTTCCTTTTCTTTCTTGGTGGGTAGCTCAGAATGCACTTAGAATGTGCAGCATTGTATATTGGTTATTATTGCTGACATACAGTGAGGAACAGAAGTATTTGAACATCCTGTGATTTTGCAAGTTCTCCCACTTAGAAATCATGGAGGGGTCTGAAATTCACATTGTAGATGCATTCCCACTCTGAGAGACAGAATTAAAAAAAAAAAAAAAAATTCAGGAAATCACATTGTATGATTTTTAAAGAATTTATTTGTCTTGCACTGCTGAACATAAGTATTTGAACACCTGAGAAAATCAGTGTTAATATTTGGTACAGAAGCCTTTGTTTGCAATTACAGAGGTCAAACGTTTCCTGTAGTTCTTGACCAGGTTTGCACACACTGCAACAGGGATTTTGGCCCACTCCTCCACACAGATCTCCTCTAGATCTGTCAGGTTTTGGGGCTGTCGCTGAGCAACATGGAGTTTCAGCTCCCTCCAAAGATGTTCTATTGGATTTAGGTCTGGAGACTGGCTAGGCCACTCCAGAACCTTGATATGCTTCTTACAGAGCCACTCCTTGGTTATCCTGGCTGTGTGCTTCGGGTCGTTGTCATGTTGGAAGACCCAGCCACGACCCATCTTCAATGCTCTGACTGAGGGAAGGAGGTTGTTGCTCAAAATCTCACAATAAATGGTCACATTCATCCTCTCCTTAATACAGTGCAGTCATCCTGTCCCCTTCGCAGAAAACCACCCCCAAAGCATGATGTTACCACCCCCATGCTTCACAGTAGGGATAGTGTTCTTGGGATGCAACTCATCCTTCTTTTTCCTCCAAACACGACGAGTGAAGTTTAGACCCAAAAGTTCTACTTTGGTCTCATCTGACCACATGACTTTCTCCCATGCCTGCTCTGGATCATCCAGATGGTCATTGGCAAACTTCAGAAGAGCCTGGACATGTGATGACTTGAGCAGGGGAACCTTCCGTGCAATGCATGATTTGAAACTATTGACGGCGTAGTGTTCTACCGGCAGTGACTTTTGAAACTGTGGTCCCTGCTCTCTTCATGTCATTGACCAGCTCCTCCCTTGTAATTCTGGGCTGATTCCTCACCTTTCTTATTATCAGTGATACCCCACGAGGTGAGATCTTGCATGGAGCCCCAGTCCGAGGGAGACTGACAGTCGTCTTTAGCCTCTTCCATTTTCTAACAATTGCTCCAACAGTTGATCTATTTTCACCAAGCTGCTTGGCAATTGCCCCGTAGCCCTTTCCAGCCTTGTGGAGGTCCACAATTTTGTCTCTGGTGTCTTTTGACAGCTCTTTGGTCTTGCCCATGGTAGTAGTTGGTGTCTGACTGACTGTGGGGTGGATAGGTGTCTTTAAAGAGCTCAGACAGGTGCTATTAAGTTAGATCAATGAGTGGAGTAGAGGTGGACTTTTTAAAGGCACAGTAACAGGTCTTTGAGAGCCAGAATTCTTGCTTTTTCTTAGGTGTTCAAATACTTATGTTCAGCAGTGCAAGACAAATAAATTCTTTAAAAATCATACAATGTGATTTCCTGAATTTGTTTTTTAAATTCTATCTCTGAGTGGGAATGCACCTACAATGTGAATTTCAGACCCCTCCATGATTTCTAATTTGGAGAACTTGCAAAATCGCAGGGTGTTCAAATACTTCTGTTCCTCACTGTATACAAAGAAACACTTCAGAAAAGTATTCCAGTGGCGCATAAATCAATTATCAGTGTAAAAGATTATTTATAAAAATACATATATAGCTAATGTAAATGATGAATAATGAATACTACATAATAAATATTTTCCACATAAACATTGTTAATGGTGTGAAATAGATAATAATTTGTTATTCCAAACGAAAAGTCCAAATACCTCAGTCCATCAGACAATCACCATGTGAGAAAACTTGTGCCAAAATAAATTATATATAAATGTGTGGTGCTCCCCTCTCAGGTGTGCACTCACCAAAAAGTGTTGCCTCCCACTCTCATGGTTGGCACACTGAGCTTTGATTAATGACTTTCCAAGGACTAGATCAAATCACTTGTAACATTTTGTTCTCCTTAAATTTGCGACAATGGAATCCTAGGACAAACATTCCCGATCTCCAGCACACAAATTCCTCCTCCCAATGCTCCACTCACAATTGACTATATAGGAGATAAAAAACGAGAGAACCCCAAATGGTGCAGTACTAACTAAACGGTTTTATTGCCACAATAAAGTACTACTTACAAAATGTAAATGGGTAATAAAGCCCAAAGATGTTAGCTTTAAAAGCTCTCTGTATGAGGAAAGCCGGATCAGTGCTCTCACCACCGGTAGCCTTTGATCTCTGACGCTCCCACGTCACTTCCGGTTCGGATCTGCGTCACTTCCGGTTGCTTCACAGCCTTGCGCCTGAGATGTTTGCAGCCCCAGTGGTTAAGTGCTTTTCTCTAGCAGCTGAATAATCTGAATGTAGTTGTCAGCTATAACGTCTCCTAGTACTCCAAAAACCTTTTATTAGGTTAACTGGCACCTAAACCACACTCGACTCAGAATGTGTATGAATTTGGTATGGAAATGATAATCTTACCTCCTTCTCGGCCAGAGACCAGTGACCCTGAAACACTGTCTCCATATCAAAACAAAGTCTTGCTGCTTCACAAATAGAGTGCCAAGTCCCATGCAATATGCTTTCGTTTGTTGATAGACCCAACTAGAAACATTATATGTGACTTTCTGCAAGACTTGTGGACCCAATGAGCTGCATTGAATTGTTGCTGTGGTATCAGAATCATTAGAAGTGAATAGAAATAACTTTTCTTGTTGCTGATGATGCATTATATAGCTCAAAATAACTATATGTGTATTTCCATAGTCACAGTCTAACAGGTTCTCCTGTTCGTTTGCAGTGAAGGGGAACAAGGACCAAACGGAAGCCAAAGCTCCAGTTACAGTCAATCCTGAAACTCTTCTGTTTATCCAGTACTGGACCAAACTGGATCAAGTTTTTGCCATAGTGATCATCCACAAACTTTTACGTAGTATTCTCAATAAGTGGGCCACTCAGCCTTTCTTCTCCATCTCGGGAGATACACGATGGACCTTTTTTCACTGAGGGCTTATGAATATGAATACACTATTCATGAACCTCAAAGACAGCTCTCAAATAATTGCACATTTTTTTTTCTTTTGCAGAGAATGATCGAAACCAGTTTTCTGATCTTAAGTAATCTGAATATAATTCTCAAATGTATTAAATGATGTTGCATCATATTCATCTTCCTAATTGCTCACTTTTTTTTTTCCAGGACATGAATATTTGATATGCTTTTTCTAGAGGGAGCCATGTGATCTATATTATGCCACACAAGCAGTTTTCACTTTCATAGGATGTGTGAAAGGCTGTGTTTGTCGTAGATGTATTCATATTGAGGGTACCCAGACTACTGTGGCCATGTAATTATAGGGAAGTTTTTATAACTTTCTAAGATGAATCCTATTTACTGTGGACCACAGATAGGAATACTTTCAAGCAGTCCCAAAGGCTTAACAGTACTTGGGCATATTTGTGGTGCTGTTGGCATATGGGCCCACATGAATATGTACTTGTAGTCACAGCAAGCACAAAGGTATTTGGAAAAGTGCAAGGCTTATACTGATTGTTAATAATTAGGCAAGTGTCACATGAATTTTACTTTTGACTGTTCTGCCAGGTCACAAGTTGGTATTTTAAATGTAATGTTTGCTAAATAGAAATTGTAAATTGCTGTTATTACTCTCAAACAAGTGCCCAATAGTTTCTGATAATTTTCAGAGCTGGGTAGTTTGAATTCTCTAAATGTGAAAAAAACACTGGTACAATCTGTACTAGTCCATGTAAGTATAATGAAGGACATAACATGAAGCCAGCCACTTCAAGATTGATAAGCTTTTGAGAGAACAAGAGCTAGAATAACGTGACTTTTACTGTTTCACATTTGAAGGCTGTCATTCATGGGCCTTTTCTCAATGTCAGGTGTGTGCATAGTACTGATTTTGCTTTTGCTTGTTGCATAACCTTGAAGATAAATAAAAGCTTAGTAGAGTGGTTTTATCAAAAAGAGGGTAAAGCAGCACTGTTTTCAGCAGACTCATTCTAGCAACATTTTCTCACATTTTATCTTTATGAAGCTTTAAAGAGCAGATTTTTTTTTGTCTTGTAAGCACAATAACATCATTTCTATTTGTCATGTGATTGAATTTTTTATTCTGTAATGATTAGGGTGGATTTGTGAATAAATTATGCTTCTAATGGCAGTCCAGGATCACAAGTAAATTCATGTAAGGGACCTGCTGTGAAATCCTTTTAGTTAAGTTCATAGGTGGGACACAGATTGCAATGCCCTAATAAGGATTATGTTGTTTTTTGTATTTTGTATGCAACACTGTGGCAAGCATTGGTATCAAAACAGTAATTGGCAATCCTCCTACCATGTGCCTGTTCCTACACCAGAACAGTCTTGGACAGCACACCCTTCAGTATACATCATTTGATGCTTTTCTTTGTAACACATATTTTTTTCTTCATCATACATTCCAGGACACAGGGTATCTTGTTACGCATTATGATAGTTATGCTGTCAACGTCTGGTCATTGCCCAGGAAAAAACATTTTTTTTTTTCTTCAAGATTTCAATCCATGAGTTGGAGACTGGCTTCTCTGGATTTGTTAACCTATGACTTTCTGCTAAGAGATATGGTACCCTGGCACCATACTGGGCATGTGGAGACAGCCTGTAATGTTGCATTTCGGCACTCGATTTTGCATGGCAGGACCCTGTGCAATTATATATTGCCTTGTGAACTGACAGAGTTCTCTACAGGTGGTGACCCCCAGCTGGGAGTCATGTCCCTTTGTGGCATATGCCTGCTGAGATGAGTGAAGTTAGGATTCCCCTGGGGGGCCTACAGTGTGGACTGGTGATTGCCCTGCTGGTTTTCCCTCAGAGATGCCTGTACTGCACAAAAAAGAGCCTTGTTTGTCCTTTATAAAATACAAAAATAACAACAATATATGTATTACCTTGCTATCTTCAGTCTCCATGCACACTGGCTTAAAACAAAACAGTGCTTTACAGGAGTTTAGCATTTTGCCTGTAGAAACAACTAATGCTATCATATGTATCCATGTACATTGGGTAGTTGAGAGGTGGGTTTTTTTTTTTTTTTTTTTTTTTTAAACCTCTGTGTTTAGAGGCAGGAAAAAAACCCTTCTGTTTTGTTTTTTGAGAGTGGTTTTCTGGCACAAAAAAAACCCCACTAGTACAAACAAACACTCAAAATTAGTGCTTTTTACTGCCAAGAGAACTAACGGGGGGGGGGGGGGGGGGGGTGAACACATGTGAGAGGCAAAGTGGTTAAACATTACAACTTGGTCATATGCAGCTACCTTCAGGTGATTGCACACTGCAAAAAAAGAATACAACAGGGACACCCCCTATATAACCCCATCTACGCCTTGCTAGCCAAAGTTTTTTATTTTTTGTGTCCTTAGGTGGGGGGACTTTTTCTCCTCTACTAAGAGAAGCTTGCTTTCTTTGTGGAGGTTTTCCTCTCTTTGATGATGATATTCAAGCAAGATGATTCTTCAATTAAAATTCCTGCTGCACCGTAATCACTCTGGGTTCTAATCCAGATTCCTAATGAGTTAACTGCCCAGCAGAGTTTTGGGGGGCCTTACCAGGACCTCCACCATATGAAGAATTGTGCTGACCTGTAATATTGCTGTCTTGCACTGGATCCTGATGTAGGCATTCCCCTTGATATATGTAGTGCAACATGTGCAGTTAGCTGCAGGAGGCTTCACAGGTATATGTAGTTTGTGAGCCCTGTTCCTGAAGATGCTTGTGGGGGTATGCCCCTTGTGAAGGGTGAAACCAGGAGGGGTATATTCCCCTGTTAATCGAGCCTACTAGACCTTCTATGATGGGTATAGGGCAGTAAACTCTCAGTCTTGGGTGCTCTTTCATTCTGTAGACCCCCTATGGGGTGTGTGGGAGCTCTAATGGCCTTTCCAGTGGTTGCAGCAGTGAGCCCGCAGTGGTGGGGCTACTTTTTGTCTAATACCTATTGTCTAATTTTCAATCGGGTTACTGTTGATGTGTTCCATGCCTTTTCCTCTTCCCAGGTGGGACTTTGGATCAACAACTTCTCCTGGCTCTCTCATGCATTCACGATACAGCAGCTGTTTCTGCACTACATGGGTTATTGTGGCCTACGATTACTTGCCATTGAGGCATTCCCCCTTTACTGCTGCAGAGATTGAGTACCCCTCTGGGAGTGATATTTCACATGCATGGCAGAAAAGAAGCTGAAGAAAAAAGGTTCAGATGGACTTTCTAGCTCGTGGGTTTTTTTTGTTGTTTTTTTGCTCTTTCTTGGTTCTCAGCTTAATTGGGGGTGGTACTTTACTTCAACAGGCTTGGTACCCTTTGCTGTAATGGTTTTCCCCATTTTTGTCTCCCTTCCTTCCTCTGGCCATACTGCTGGCCCACTGCCTCACCAGCTTCCTCATTTTTATTCAGATAGAAATTTTCTGCCCCAATGTCAGATTTCATGTGAAACCTATGTACACTGCTCAAAAAAATTGAAGAAACACTTTTTAATCAGAGTATAGCATCAACTCAAACTCCTGTGATATTGATCTGGTCAGTTAAACAGCAGAGGGGGTTGTTAATCAGTTTCAGCTGCTTTGGTGTTAATGACATTAACAACAGGTGCACTCGATGGGCAACAATGAGATGACCCCCAACACAGGAATGGTTTTAAAGGCTACTGACATTTTTTCCCCCTACTCATCTTTTCTGACAGTTTTTCACTAGTTTTGCATTTGGCTAGGGTCAGAGTCACTACTGATAGCGTGAGGTGATGCAACAGGAAGAAGGGCCAGCCGTACATCAGAGGATTGATGAATAAAGTGTATATTTATTGATCCATAGGACACACAAAACACCAGGACATGAATACCGGACCTGTTAACATGTTTCACACGATCGCATGCTTAATCATAACGGGTTATGATTAAGCACGAGATCGTGTGAAACGCGTTAACAGGTCCTTTATTCATGTCCTGGTGTTTTGTGTGTCCTATGGATCAATAAATATACACTTTATTGATTAATCATCCGGTGTGCGGCTGACCCTTCTTCCTGTTGCATTGTGTGTGGTGGCAAACCAGAGCCTGCACCTGTCATGGATTGATCTGGATTGTTTGCCTGAGTGGTATACTTCTATTCTTAGCATGAGGTGATACCTGGACCCTACAGAGGTTGCACAGGCAGTCCAACTCCTCCAGGATGGCACATCAATACTTACCATTGCCAGAAGGTTTGCTGTGTCTCCCAGCACAGTCTCAAGAGCATGGAGGAGATGCAGTTACTCTAGGAGAGCTGGACAGGGCCGTAGAAGGTCCTTAACCCAGCAGCAGGACCGGTATCTGCTTCTTTGTGCAAGGAGGAACAGCATGAGCACTGCCAGAGACCTACAAAATGACCTCCAGCTGGCCACTGGTGTGAACGTCTTTGACCAAGCAATCAGAAACAGACTTCGTGAGGGTGGCCTGAGGGCATGACATCTTCTAGTGGGCCCTTTGCTCACTGCCCAGCACCTTAGCGCTCAATTGGCATTTACCATTGAACACCAGAATTGGCAGGTTTGCCCTGGCACCCTGTGCTTTTCACAGAGGAGAGCAGGTTCACCCTGAGCACATGTGACAGACATGAAAGGGTCTGGAAAAGCCATGGAGAACATTATGGTGCCTGTAACATCATTCAGCATGACAGTTTTGTTGGGTCATTGATGGTCTGGGGAGGCATATCCATGGAGAGATGCACAGACCTCTACAGGCTAGACCATGGCCCCCTGACTTCCATTAGGTATCGGGATGAAATACTTTGAACTATTGTCAAACCCTACACTGGCACAGTGGATTCTGTGTTCCCCCTGGTCCATGACAATGCCTGGCCTCATGTGGTGAGAGTATGCAGGCAGTTATTAGAGGATGAAGGAATTGATACCATTGAATGGCCCCCAGACTCACCTGACCTAAATCCAATAGACCACCTCTGGGATATCATGTTTCAGTCCATCTGATGCCACAAGGTTGCACCTCAGACTGTCCAGGAGCTCAGTGATCCCCTTGTCCAGATATGGGAGGAAATACCCCAGGACACCATCTGTCTTCTCAGGAGCATGCCCTGACATTGTCAGGCATGCATACAAGCATGTGGGGGCCATACAAACTACTGAGTACTATTTTGAGTTGCTGCAATGAAATTTCAGCAAAATAGACTAGCCTGCTGCATCATTTTTTTTCTTTGATTTTTGGGGTGTCTTGGAAATTAAACTTAACCTACAGAGGACTGAATTCAATCAAGCGATGGGGCATCCTTATGTTCCTAACACATTACCCAGTCCATATCAGTATCCAGCATGATATTTTTCCCCATGGAGACTTGATGTGTTTTCAAAGTGTTCCTTTAATTTTTTTGAGCAGTGTACTTGAACTACTAACACCTAGGGTTATAGTATGATAATTTTTGCATAAAAATGTATGACATGTATTACCCTATGCATGTCGTTTCCTACAAGAGTCTCATTAAACGTTATTTCAAAAATGGTATGGAGTGATTTTTTTTTTCCACTTTTTCTAATCATATATTCACCATTTTGGAAAATGGACTGGAGATCGGACTTCCTCCTTCCTCCTCACTGTGGCTACTATGGCCCTGTCAATGTGATACTGTTGCCCATCTACATGCCAACATAATTTCTATCACATAAAATTCTGGATCTCTACTAATACTGGAGGAATAAGACAACTAGGAACACATTTCTAAATAAAAATACTACTTCTTCTAGACTCCTTTTTAAGGAAATAAAAAAAAATACTCCCTTCTAAGTAAGCCCTGCTACTGATGCTGAAGCAAATTCTACTGGAATTTGTGGCTCTAGTTCTTATCGATATATTAAACTGTAGCAATTATTCTCCACTAATCTCCACAGCCATCTTCCAAATTAGAGGCATGCCCAAATAAACACCCACCCCAAAAACTCAGCATGTTTTGTCATATTTAAAAGGCTTCATCAGAATTTTGTGCTCAACATAAAAACTGCTCAACGCACCCCAATAATACATTGAATTCATATAAACAGCATAAAAGACACCATTTGCAACACGGGTAGCCTTTCTTTTATATCCTCTCATTGGCTCCACTTGATCACGTCATTGCGTGTGCCCACACGTTATTACGCATGTAACTGCATCAATTGTGTAATGTATGACTTCATTATTTCACAGGTGCAAATATAGGATATTGTTATGTCCTATGTTATCCTGCAGATGCATTGGCCTCTGGTCAGCGCCATCAAGTGTTGAAAAGGGGATGCAAGAGATGGCAACTTTTATCATATGGCAAAACTCTTTTGATATTGTTTCTAAAATGTGTGTCCCTTTTTACCTCCCCTACCGAATATCTTTGATTTTGACCTTGAGCCAGGCCATGACCCACCTGTAACTGATATTTCACCCAAACCGAAGGATGCTATAGCTACCCTTATTGATGCTGTATCATCCTGTTAGGTGTTGAAGCAGCCCAAGTGTCACAGATACTGAATGCTGATGTTCTGAGACACAAGTGTGTCCAGAAATGTGTTGACGTACACAGAGAACACCAGGCATAAAGTACAAAATAACATGATTTATTAAAAACACAATAGACAATATAACTTACCGGCAGTATACCAAAACCAGTGAATCTAATGAGAGTACTATCCATGAACAAACTACTAAGTACCTATATACAATCAGTAGGATATAAGTGTAACCAGTGTCTGGATCAGGCAGAGGGAACAAGCCAGGACAGAGATATGGTATATGAGAACAGGAACAAGCAGGCAGGTGGAGGATCAGGAACAGAGTACAGCTATGAGGGGCACATGGGCAGAACAGCAAGGCAAGAGGGAGTTGCACAGGAAGAACTAAATATCCTCCAAGCAACCAGCCTCAAGTAATGACTAATTACCAGGAGTGCCCTCAGGGAGCTCCAACCAGTTCTGATATGAGTCCATAAAAGATATCTATCTGTTGTATACATTCAGAGGGAAAGGTCCTAGTAAGCAGAAGTGCTGGGTTCAAATGAGATGCCCAGCTGTTTGAATCACATAGGCTGGGTCCCAACACCTGGGACTGGTGACTGACTGTGTCCCTCCACCTCTGGGGTTAGGCAACTGGCTGGATGTCATGTTGACCTGATTCTCTGAGATGTATGACAGATGTATGACCGCAGGTACCCTATTGCTGGGGTCAGGCCGTCTTTAATGCGGGCAAAAGAGGCAGCTGCCCAGGGCCCAGTCGTTGTGGGGCCCAAAGCAGCTGCCCCCTGAGCTGCCAGCCAGGGGTTTTATTTTTCAGCTTTAATTTCGCCACATTCAGCACTGCTCACTTCTGTCAGTTGTAAATACAGAAGCACTGGTTCTGTTTTTACATTTGACAGCACTCCTCTCCCGGAGGCCGCTCAGAACCCTCCCTCTACACATCAATCTCTATAGGACAGCAGAGGAGGGAGGAGACGGGGGATCCACACAGGCAAAAGCTCCTCCTCACCTCAGCCTGCACGGACTTGCTGTATTACTTTGCAACCCCACTGTGAAAATTTTGTGTGTGATGTGTACAGTGGGGCAAAAAAGTATTTAGTGAGCCACCAATTGTGCAAGTTCTCCCACTTAAAAAGATGAGAGGCCTGTAATTGGCATCATAAGTAGACCTCAACTATGAGAGACAAAATGAGAAAAAAAATCCAGACAATCACATTGGCTGATTTGGAAAGAATTTATTTGCAAATTATGGTGGAAAATAAGTATTTGGTCAATATCAAAAGCTCATCTCAATACTTTGTTATATATCCTTTGTTGGCAATGACAGAGGTCAAACGTTTCCTGTAAGTCTTCACCAGGTTGGCACACACTGTTGCTGGTATGTTGGCCCATTCCTCCATGCAGATCTCCTCTAGAGCAGTGATGTTTTGTGGCTGTCGCTGGGCAACACAGACTTTCAACTGCCTCCAAAGGTTTTCTATGGGGTTGAGATCTGGAGACTGGCTAGGCCACTCCAGGACCTTGAAATGCTTCTTACGAAGCCACTCCTTCGTTGCCTGGGCAGTATGTTTGGGATCTTTGTCATGTTGGAAGACCCAGCCACGTTTCATCTTCAATGCCCTTGCTGATGGAAGGAGGTTTGCACTCAAAATCTCACGATACATGGCCCCATTCATTCTGTCTTGTACATGGATCGGTTGTCCTGGTCCCTTTGCGGAGAAACAGCCCCAAAGCATGATGTTGCCACCCCCATGCTTCACAGTAGGTATGGTGTTCTTTGGATGCAACTCAGCATTCTCTCTCCTCCAAACACGACGAGTTGTGTTTCTACCAAACAGTTCTATTTTGGTTTCATCTGACCATATGACATTCTCCCAATCCTCTTCTGGATCATCCAAATGCTCTCTAGCAAACTTCAGACGGGCCCGGACATGTACTGGCTTAAGCAGGGGGACACGTCTGGCACTGCAGGATCTGCGTCCCTGGCGGCGTAGTGTGTTACTGATGGTAGCCTTTGTTATGTTGGTCCCAGCTCTCTGCAGGTCATTCACTAGGTCCCCCCGTGTGGTCCTGGGATTTTTGCTCACCATTCTTGTGATCATTTTGACTCCACGGGGTGAGATCTTGCGTGGAGCCCCAGATCGAGGGAGATTATCAGTGGTCTTGTATGTCTTCCATTTTCTAATTATTGCTCCCACAGTTGATTTGTTCACACCAAGCTGCTTGCCTATTGCAGATTCAGTCTTCCCAGCCTGGCGCAGGTCTACAATTTTGTTTCTGGTGTCCTTCGACAGCTCTTTGGTCTTCACCATAGTGGAGTTTGGAGTGTGACTGTTTTGAGGTTGTGGACAGGTGTCTTTTATACTGATAACAAGTTCAAACAGGTGCCGTTGATACAGGTAATGAGTGCAGGACAGAGGAGCCTCTTAAAGAAGAAGGTACAGATCTGTGAGAGCCAGAAATCTTGCTTGTTTGTAGGTGACCAAATACTTATTTTCCACCATAATTTGCAAATAAATTCTTTCCAAATCAGCCACTGTGATTGTCTGGATTTTTTTTCTCATTTTGTCTCTCATAGTTGAGGTCTACCGATGATGCCAATTACAGGCCTCTCTCATCTTTTTAAGTGGGAGAACTTGCACAATTGGCTGACTAAATACTTTTTTGCCCCACTGTATATGTTTGTGTCTTTGTCTATGTTTTATGTGTCTATGTTTTATATGTCTGTTTTTTGTATATCAGAGTGGGGGGCCCAAAAAAAATGTTTGCCCGGGGTACGATCAATCTTAAAGACGGCCCTGGCTGGGGTACCACAGGTTATCAGCAAACATTTCCCTGAAGTCATGTGACAATACCAGAACTATTAGACTCTAGATCTCTCCTCTGCCCTTAAAGCATCTGCTCTTACCAAGATCAGTGTGATCAGATACTTACTTTCCCAATTTTAAAATGGCACTGTTTATATCTGGTGAAACGAAATGATGAAATGCTCATAGCTTCTGTTCTCTTAGACCATAGAGATGACTGGAGGCATTCTGGTCTCCCCTCAGCTCCATGGTCAGCCAGCAGAACTGCAGGCTGCATTCTCAAGCTCCCCTGTGGGATGGGAGAACCCAAGAAAACCATGGAAGGCAGCGGGAAACATTTACTACAATTGGAGAGTGTAAAACCTAGTGCAGCTCTGCATAGAAACCAATCAACTTCCAGGTTTTATTGTCAAAGCTTAAAGGATAAATTCACCTATTTGTAACATGTTACACCCATATTCAGGGTTTAGCATGTAACATGTCAGAAAGGGACTTCCCCCCACCCCCTGCTGTCACATTTTTGAAAAAAAAAATGTGGCCTTGAGGGGCTCCTCCCACCCAGCCCCGTCACTCATTCACAGTATTTTGTAAATGAGGAAAACTACAGGATCTCAATGAACTACAATGGCGCTGTTCAACACTGTAGTAGTTCATTGATTCTTCCTGTCAGTGTGTCTGTGTGCTTGTACCTTGCCCATACGAGCTACAAGTACACAGATACACTGACAGGTCTGCAGGAGTCATGCATGGCACCAGCGATCTGTTGATCACTATTGCAATGCTTTCCATGCTCCCAAAACAAGAAATGGTAAATGCACATTTAATATTTTCTGTGAAAAGGTGAACTTATCCCTAAACATAGAAGTGTTCAGGCAGCTGAAAAAGATGCCTGGTCACTTTTATACACTTGCAATTGACCTAGTATGCTCTATCAGCTGCAACAAAGTGCAAAGGTTACATTAGGGGTTTAATAGACCACAAATTTCTCCTTAAAAGGAACCTGTCACTGCATTATGTTATCACTATTATTATGGGCCAAATTACATTTTAGCTAAAATTCTGGTTAGTATTTTCACATCTATGTTTACAGTTTTTATTTTCATTTTGGATAAAGTACGGGTTATAACTCCTGTTGGGTTTTTTTTGTCATTTGTGTCCCATTGAGGAGATTTCCCTTCACTTCCTGTTCCCTCGTCAAACAGTGTGCTAGGAAATCCCTGCAAATTAAGGGAATCAATTAAGAGCCACCAGATCACCAGAACTAGTGTCCCCATTTGAAGATTTCCCTTCTATTACTTGTCTGCGGGAAACCCAAAATTTGGAATTTTCTTTTACTTTCACTCTCTATGATGATAGTAAACAGGACAAATAGGGTTAATCTCCTTAATAGGGACACAGACAACAATAAAAACTTGACAGGTGTTCCAAACCCTCTCCACTCTATCCAAAACTAAAAAAAAGTTTTGCCTATAGTTATACTTTAATAAAGAAATGGGTCAGATATTAGACCATGTTTAAGAATTTTTGCCTGGTTTCAGTAACATCACAATGTTTGGTCTTATAGCATATCCGGGTTTAGGTGGCCATCCTTTCTTAGGGAGTTGTATCATTAGGAGAGGTGGGGTGCTAACATGTCAACCACATTTTAGGAGAATAGGGCTGAAAAGCTCTCATGGCTCACATATTTATACATTTTCAGTTCTTTTATTGTAGTTATGACTTCCCTGTAAAATCAGGGTCTCCCAGTGAGAGTTATCTAAATTTGGCAATTAGATTTCCCAAGTCATCCTCCAAGATGGCTTGCGAGAGAGAGACAGAAGGTCCTCCCACCTACAACACATGATCCACATTAAGATGAAAAGCCAGGGCAAAGACCCAGATCCTCAGTTTGTGTGTTTCCTCTGGTTAGACAGGATCACAAAATTAATTATTTTTCTTTTCCTTCAGGCCTTTGTGCTAGGTGGCAGGGGCCTCCTGGGTACAGACGTCTCACAACAGGGGCAGTGAACCTGGGAAGATGTGGGTACCCAAGCCCTTCATGGCTTACATTTTTTCTGATTAGCCTTGGAGTGGAGCAGGGACCCCCTCTCCCTATACACTATGCTATTTTTTTCTGTTCCAGGGGGTCTTTCAGGTAGTGGAGAAACCATATGTCAGTAGAGGGATAGGACTGTGATTGAGTTCCAGCTGCATGAATGCTGCACTGTGGTACCTGGTTTGGAAGAACCCGCTCTCATGGCTTCCTGGGGGATTATTTTTTTGCAGGGGGCATGGCTGAGTGTTCAACACGGGGGATGATTTAACATCCTGCATGACCGCACTGATGCCGTTCCGCTGGATGTGAGGTTTTAGGGTGGAAGTGGAAGGAAAGCCATTTTGACCAAGGGCTGGTGGGGAAACATAAAATACAGGGCATGGGGAAGCACTGTTACAAGTCACAGCTACAGGTGGGTGCCCGATCTACAGTGACATGCCAGGACCCCACACTGACAGACAAGGGCCAAGGCAGAGCTTCAGATGGTTATTTCTGCTGCCAGGAAACCTTTTACCTCCGACAACCAGGATGGAGGCTGCTACTTTCAGAGGAGGCATATCTGGTGATGTACGCTGACATTTGCCAGTGGCTTTCTTGGGGGTGGGTGGAGTGCTGAGGAAATTGGGGGAGGAGAGCACTCGGGTGGCCCTGTTGGTGGCACACGGTGATTTTCACCTCTTCCCTGTAACAGTCCTGGCCAGGCGTAATTAGATTTGATTCTGATTTTAGACAGAAGGACAAGAAGAGAAAGATGATGGAGGGAGCTTACAACCTCCAAGGAAAAAGTATGCTGAATGCAAGAAAAGACTTTCTACTTCCTGGAAGAAGACGCTATGTAAGGATTGCTTAGTCAAGTTAGTGAAGGAGACAGCAGGTCTCTTTTAGGGACTTATGGACAGCATGAGAGTGTTGATGGCACATTTTCCAATTGTTTAGGTCCCTTCTTCAAGAGTCCTCTTTCCAAAGTCCTTTACCAAATACTTCTAGCTACAATACTTCAGCAGCTACCCTGATTGTTGAAAATTTGATGGAAAAGCAAGGCACGGTAGAGGAAGTAAAGGACAGTTGAGCACCTTGAGAATAACAACAGATGCAAGTACATGGGACTGGGGTGCCCATAAGAGCCATGCATAACACAGGGAAGATAGAACAAAACTTGGGCTCGCAGTTCATCCAATGAAAGGGAACTAAGAGCTATTTTGGAGGCACTGGCAACGTTCAAGCCAGACTTAAATGGAAATCATGTTCAAGTGCTTTCAAACAACAAACAATGGGGCACGGGATCAAAACATTACATACAGATAAAATTGTCTTTTTTGTTGAAAAATAACCTTTTGTCCATCTCAGCCATTCATTTCTAAATTCCTTTAGCCAACCTCCTGAGTATCAAAAAGATTACGCAAACAGGGCGGAGTCTGAACTAGGAAGTTTTCAATCAGAAAAATAAATAATCACCTGTACTGATCAGTAATTGCTTTGTAAATGAAACTTTACAAAAAAACATTATATATGTTTTCTTAATAACTGTGAAAGCTCCTGGAAGAAGGATGCAAATCTACAGCTGACCTTAGCTGGATCCAATTCGGCTGGTTCAGCAAAAACTGGAGGAATTGCGATCAATCTATGGCCATTTCTCTTCAAGAGGAGTTGATCTAATGATCAGCTCCTAACGAGATTGGTGGTAAATTATTTCAAACAGTGCATGCAGCCAATTGGCTGTAGTGCTGATCAGTGTATTCTGACAGCAGAAGAGTCCCAGTGTCAGATTGCAAAAGTTCAGTGGAGAGGATTTAAGCTGGCTGATCAAAAAAACTGGTAATTGTATGGCCAAGCTTAAAAAGGAATCTTCCATGACATGTTTGAATAATTTTGTTTTTGTTTGGGCTTGTGGTAGCAGAGAAAACTGAATTCTGAAAATGACAACCACTTCATTTTTCTCAACTAATGCTCCAAATGTAATTTTCACTGATCACAGACACGGCTGGAAGTTGCTCAACGACAAAGCGCCAGCAGCATAGAAAAAAACTTTGATTTGATTTGTGGTCCCTGAAAATCTATACAGAAATTTGTCAGATCGACAGTGGGGTTGATTTACAAAACTGAAGAGTGCAAAATCTGGTGCAGCTGTGCATGGTAGCCAGTCAGCTTCTACCTTCAGCTTGTTCAATTAAGCTTTGACAATAAAACTTGGAAGCTGATTGGTTTTAATGCAGAGGTGCGCTAGATTTTGCAATCTCCAGTTTAAAAAAAAATCAACCTGTGTGTTTTATCCATGATAGAGAAAGCATGATGATGGCAAATTACACAGGGAGAGCTTGGTGTAGGGCTTGTAGCCAATGGCTTCTCTGGTAAAAATAGATGTAAACTATTACTTAATGTCATGTGACAAAATACTCATTTATCTTGGAAAGCTCAGGGATGGGAAGGGGAGGAGAGGTTTTGTACCTTTTTTCACCATTTGTCACATCTTAAAGCGGAGTTCCAGCTGGAATAATAAAAAATAAGTCAGCAGCTACATAAACTGTAGCTGCTGACTTTTAAAATACAGACACTTACTTGTCCCTTGGTCCAGCGGTGTCCTCACTACAGCTGGTTTCACTGGCCGTCTTCTCTCCCTGGCATATTCAATTTGGGCACCCAGCTGTGACAGCTTGTGGCTTCACAGCCAAGTGCCCACTGTGCATGCACGAGAAGTGCCGTGCTTTGTGAATGGCCCCATAGTCTTCTGGGACTTGTCACGTGTCCCAGAAGACCATGGGGAGAGGGGGGGTGACACCTTCTGTTTCCAATCACCTAGGCGATCACAGTGGAAGTGAGAGCAGGTACCTGTCAAATTTGGGTACCTGCTCCACAAAGGTGCCAATCCTTAACAGGGAGTGGGGGACAAAGGCTTAAAGCGAAACTTCCACTTTTGGGTGGAGCTCTGCTTTAACCTCTTGCCAACCGCAGATAGCTGAATGACGGCTTTACTGCGACCGGCCAGTTCTGGGTGGACGTCTTATTACACAGCTATTCATGTGGTATGGTAAAAGGCCAATCACAGCGGCCTTTTACCACATGATCAGCCATGTCCAATGACACACTGATCACCAGGAAATGCAATTGCTGGTTATTGGCTGCACTTTCCTCACACTGTCACAGCGTGAGGAAAGTACTGCCAAGAACCGGCAATTCTCAGAGGATGGATTGGCACTGATGATCAGTGCCCAGCAGTGCCGCACACAAGTGACAGTTGAGCATGCTGCTTGCCCGCAGCAGGGCTAAAAGGTAGAAAAAAACTACCTGCCCGACGCCTGGAACTACATGTGATAGGAATCGAAAAGGTCAGAGAAGGGATCAGCACTGATCATCATGACACTGAAGATCAGTGCCCTGATAATCGATGCCCAGCAGTGCTGCCAGTCAGTGCCTATCATCAGTGCCAGCTCAACAGTGCCACCTGTAAATGCTGCCTATTAGTGCAGTCTCATCAACTCACATCAGTGGAGAAAAATTACCTGTTTGCAAAATTTTATAATAGAAACAAAGAAAATTTTTTTTTTCAAATGTTTTGCTTTTTTTGTGTATAGCACAAAAATTAAAACACCCAGCAGCAAGTAAATACCACCAAAAAAAAGCTCTATTTGTATGAAAAAATAATTTCATACAGGTACAATGTTGCAGGACCGCGCAATTGTCATTCAAAGTGTGGCAGCGCTGAAAGCTGAAAATTGGCCTGGTAAGGAATGGGGTATAAGTGCCCAGTAGGCAAGTGGTTAATGCTGCTGGTGGCCTGTAGCCTCTTTACAGCCTGTCCCTGTCCATATGTACTACAGTGATAACAAGAGACATTTCTTTTTGAAAGCAGCAACATTGCTGATTGTTGCTGGCTACAATTGAGTTTTCATAGGATATTTTAAAAGAGGACCTTCCATGTAAATGGAAGGCCCATGCTATTGCCAGCTGCCCCACAGGCAATTTTAAAATAAACTTGTTGCTAAAGAGAAAAATATACTTACCTCATCCTCGGCTTCTGACATTTCCGGGAGGCACAGGCCATCGTACTTTACTTCTGACTGCTGGGATAGGCACTCAAAATCCCATGGGAATGCAGTCCTGCCCATTGCTGGTTGTATTCTTATTGAATTTTGAGTGCCAAGCTAGCACAGGAGGCAGATGTGAGGTATAGTGACATGACCTGGAGCTGCTCCTGATGATGTCGCATGTAGATTACGAAAACAAGTAGGTAGGGCTTCCAGTGATGTCATTTCTGCTTCCTGGAACACAAATCGCGTTCCCAGTTTCATGTATTTGGCTTGTCCTTTACGATATTATTGTACAAAAAGTTTTAATAAAAATGCTATACTATAAGAAGCTTCCCCATTCTATCTTAATGCTTGGGATGGTGAGCATTACTGAGTACATTTAAATGGACGGAGGCTATTTATAGACGTTAAGGACCCAGTGGCTTAGTTTTAAATGGACTAAATTAGGGAACTTTAGCATGTGTTAGTAAAGCTGTGCATATCATCACAACTACTTAGCAAGCTTCCAGCACCAGTGCCGGCTTACATGTATGAAGAATGCTCGCATTTCATATACATGTGAGGCTGGTTGCAACAGGTTAAGTACCAATATTTGTCCACAATAACCGATAGTTTGCACTTCAATTGTTAACACATTAGCTGCACTTTTTCAATAATTGGGGTATTTAACTTTTTTTTTTTAATAACCTTTAGCTTGGGGTATGAGTGCACCTGGCAGTGCCGACAATCCACTAAAGAGCTGCCTTTTTTTTTTAAGCAGCATTTCACTTCATTTTTTTTAAAAAAAAGTAAAAACACAGTGCACCATAAGCATCGCACACCCTCACACTAGGTAATTGCAGCAGATACTGTCTGCCCATATTCCCAAAAAGTGTGTAGTCTTCTCTTGATTGTATACAAAATAAATGTGGATTTTTTTTTTGTAGCATCAGCAGTGGGTGTTGATAAGTCATTTTATTAAAGTCAGCTTTTTGGTCACAAATTTCCCCCCTGTGCTGAAACCCCTCTCGGACATGGAACATGCAGCAGGTAAGGCTAGTGCCTCCAGGGGATATTTGGCCACCTTCAGCCAATGGTACATCCTTGACAGGCAGTAGTCCATTGGAATATTCTCTTGTAATCATTTTACAGTGCATCCCGAAGGTATTCACAGCCCTTAACTTTTGTCACATTTTGTTACAGCTTTACTCCAAAATGGATTAAATTCATTTTTTTCCTCAACATTCTACAAACAATACCCCATGATGACAACATGAAAGAAGTTCGTTTTGGAATCTTTGCAATTTATTAAAAATAAAAAAAAACATGTACATAAGTATTCACAGCCTTTGCTCAATACTTTGTTGAAGCGACTTTAGCACCAATTACAGCCTCAAGGTGTTTTTTTTTCCAAGCTTGGCACACCTATTCTTTGGGCAATTTCTTCCATTTTTCTTTGCAGTACCTCTCACGCTTCATCAGGTTGGATATGGGGAGTATCAGTGCACAGCCATTTTCAGATCTCTCCAGAGATGTTTAATCGGGCTGGGCCACTCCAGGACATCCACAGAGTTAGCCCATAGCCACTCCTTTGTTATGTGGGCTGTGTACTTAGGATCATTGTCCTGTTGAAAGATGAACCGTCGTCCCAGTCTAAGGTCCAGAGCGCTCTTGAACAGGTTTTCAGCAAGGATGGCTCTGTACATTGCTGCATTCATCTTTCCTTCGATCCTGACTAGTCTCCCAGTCCCTGCTGCTGAAAAACATCCCCACAGCATGATGCTGCCACCTCCATGCTTCACTGTAGGGATGGTATTGGCCAGGTGTCGAGTGGTGCCTGGTCTCCTCCAGATATGACGCTTGGCATTCAGGCCAAAGAGTTCAATCTTTGTTTCATCAGACCAGAGAGTTTTGTTTCTCATGGTATGAGAGTCCCTCAAGTGCCTTTTGGCAAACTCCAGGCGGGCTGTCATTTGCCTTTTACTGAGTGACTTCCGTCTGGCCACTCTACCATACAGGCCTGATTGCTGCAGTGCTGCAGAGATGCTTGTTCTTCCGGAAGGTTCCCCTCTCTTCACAGAGAAACGCTGCAGCTTTCAGAGTGACCATCGGGGTGCTTGGTTACCTCCCTGGCTAAGGCCCTTCTCCCTCGATCGCTCATTTTGGCAGGGCGGCCTGCTCTAGGAAGATTCCTGGTGGTTCCAAACTTCTTCCCTTTATGGATGATAGGGGCCACTGTTCATGGGGACTGTCAATGCTGCAAAAATTTTTCTGTACCCTTCCCCAGATCTGTGCCTTGATACAATCCTGTCTCGAAAGGCCTACGGACAATTCCTTGGACTTCATGGTTTGGTTTGTGCTCTGACATGCACTGTTAACTGTAGGAGCTTATATAGACAAGTTTATGCCTTTCCTAATCATGTTCAATCAACTAAATTTCCCATAGGTGAGCTCCAATCAAGTTGTGGAAACATCTCAAGGGTGATCAGTGGGAACAAGATATACCAGAGCTCAATTTTGAGTGTCATGGCAAAGGCTGTGAATACTTACTGTATGTATGTGTTTTTTTCCCCATTTTTTAATAAATTGCAAAGATTTCAAAACAAACTTCCTTCACGTTGTCATTATGGGGTATTGTTTGTAAAGTTACATAGTCCGGCTGAAAAAAAAGACAATAGTCCATCCAATTCAACCATTAACACACAAAAAAAAAAAAGTTACAATCCTATACCCACAGTTGATCTAGAGAAAGGCAAAAAAAAAAACCCCAGCCAAGCATGATCCAGTTTGCTCCTGCAGGGGGAAAAAAATCCTTCCTGATTCCCCGAGAGGCAATCGGATATTCCACTGATCAACTTTACCTATAAATGTTAGTATCCAGTTATATTTTGTGTATCTAAGAAAGAATCCAGGCCTTTTTTAAAGCAATCCACTGAGCTCACCAGAAACAACTCTTGAGGGAGTCTATTCCACATTTTCACAGCTCTCACTGTGAAGAAACCTTTACCTGGTTGGAGATTAAATTTCTTTTCCTTCAGACATAAAGAGTTCCCCCTTGTCCTCTGTGATGACCTCAGGGTGAATAGCTCTACACCGAGTTTACTATATGAACCAATGATGTATTTATACACGTTGATCATATCCCCTTAGTCTTCTCTTCTCAAGAGAGAATAAATTTAGTTCCTCTAATCTTTCCTCATAGCTGAGCTCCTCCATGCCTCTTATCAGTTTCGTTGCCCTTCTCTGTACTCTCTCCAGTTCCCCAATGTTCTTTTTGTGAATTGGCGCCCAAAATTGAACTGCATATTCTAGATTAGGTCTTACTAATGATTTGTACAGGGGTAAAATTATATCTCTCTCTGGAGTCTATACCTCTTTTAATACAAGAGAGGATTTTCCTCACTTTAGAAACCACAGCTTGACATTGCATGCCATTATTAAGCCTGCGATCTACCAGAACTCCCAGATCCTGCTCCACCATTGATTCCCCCAGTTGTACTTCCCCTAGTGGGTATGATGCATGCATATTCTTAGCCCCCCAAGTACATAATATTACATTTATCAACATTAAACCTCATTTGCCACATAGTTGCCCAATTAAACATTGCATTGAGGTCAGCTTGTAAATTGAAGACAGCCTGTAAGGACATTATTCCACTGCACAGCTTGGTGTCATCTGCAAAGCCTGAAATGGTAAAAAAAACTAAGGGTCCCAATACTGAACCTTGGAGTACACCACTGACAACCTTAGACCATTCAGAGTATGAATCATTAACCACTACTCTTTGAAGACGATCTTATAGCCAGGTTTCTATCCATTTACAATAAGATTTTTCCAAGCCTGTAGACTTTACCTTACCTGTCCAAGGTTTTGCTCACCTCCTTATAAAAAGAAATCGGAGTAGTTTGACAACTTCTGTCTTTCATGAATCCATGCTGTCTGTTACTTAAAATATTTTTTTCCAGCAAGAACTCATCGATGTGGTTTTTTCTTAAAATCTTCAGTATCTTCCCAACTACAGAAGTTAAATGAACAGGTCTATAAAAATAATTGGTAAAGATTTTGACCCCTTTTTAAATATTGGCACCACATTGGCCTTACGCCAATCCAGTGGTACTATGCCAGTCATTAAAGAGTAAGGTTGTGATTTGTGATATGTGTTTCTTCTATATCTCAATTGTTTGGTCGACACAATGTATGACTTAAAAACCCAATAAATTTTCTTAAAAAAAAAAAAAGTAAGGTTGTTACTGTGATGGTGAGGTGGCTAATGGCAAATGCTGCTTTGAGTTTTAAGGCTTTGTAGGGAAGGATGGGCAGCAAATGACCATGGGATTGTATGATTAATTCTTGCTGCTGCCTGCCCTTTCCCTCTCAGCCCTGGAGAAAGACTCAAAAGGAAATGGCCAACAAGGACCGAGATGGATTGAGATGAGACTCCCACCAAATGTGGCAACCCTATAAGGCCTAATTGGTTCCCCCTTGCCAGATGCCATTATTTTTACCCAATCTGCATTACCATCCCTGTTCTTGTTTGCTTGACTAGGACAGGGACAGCCTTGCGGTTAAAGTATGAAAAAAGTAAATCAAACAAAACAAGCAAAAATGGAATTACAAAAAAAAAGTGATGACAGGAAGAAATGTAGTACGTTAATACAAAACCAAGAACTGGAGCAAAGGGGCTGTTTTTCACCAGTTCTTTACCATGTATAAATCAGTGGGCATATGTTCCCCATATAACCCTAGTTCACCAGTGTCATAATTACATAGAAGGAGGTGGAGAAGGAAGGGGAGGAGCAGAAGGAGTGAAGGTCGAAGGCGCACAGGAATAGAGGAAAGAGAGGGAAGAGGGCACTTATCAAGGTTTGCCACCTACTAGCTCCATGTGGCAGCACCCTTCTCTCCTTTAAGGATTGTCTGTCTTTTTCTTGGATGGTCCATTTGGGAAAGGGTAGGCAGTCTAAGAGTGTAGACTTTTACACTTACTTTTTGTTGCAGTCTGCCCTTTTCCCTAGCTCCAGTGCTTTGACTATATATTTCCACCAAACACCAGTCCACATTTTCAGAATAACTGGATATTTGGGGGGGGGGGGGGGGGGCTGTGTAATGTGAGGTTGTGGTTTTGAAGTGTTCTAATGCAAAAAGAAACTCTGAAACCATACTATCAAACTGGTCTGCCATGGGCTAATTTGTATGAAGTTGACAGATTTAGCTTTGTTTTTTTAAAGAGTACATTTTCCTATAGCTTTTAGATCGGTTGTGGCTACTGCTACCACCGATCAATTTATTCCTATTACTATTTGATAAAAAAAACCCCAAAAACGCAGGTGTAACAGCCAAAACTACAAAAAAAAAATTATTTTCACTTTAAAATTAGATTGGGGTATGACTGCTGTATTTAACCCTTTCACTGCTGGGGACATGTTTGCTTTTTTTTTTCCTGCACATCTTTTAAAAAATAATTTTAGGCCTGAAGATTAAGTAAAACCCCAAAACATTATATACTCATATTTTCTGAAAGCTGAAACCCTGGAGTCTAAAATTGTGGTATCAAACACAAATTTTCACAAATAATACACAAAAGTTAATTTTAGGGCACACGATATATTACCCAATCTTATAAAAGAGGAGATGTGTCAATTACATAGATTGTCAACACATCAAGCTTTAAAATTGTATATGCCCACAAACTGATGACCAAGTCATCACTTTAGGGTCCTTGTGGGTAAGGAGGTTGTTAAAATCAAGTGGATGAGCTGTGATTTTACAGATCCCACCACCCACCGGAATTTTAACTTTACAGGCCGTCAGGCATGTACACATGCCACAGCTGCAAGGCTTTGCTTTTTGGCCGTGGCTTTAACTCGGGATGCAGAATTTGACACGCAGCACCGCACATCTCATTTCTGAGGATGGTAAGCATTACTGCCTGTATGAAAGAGCCTTTAGAGGTAATTGTGAATATTAGGCATAGAATTATTGCTCTCACGCTGGTGTGTATGGTAATATGCGACATGTGTAGTGCCAGCAACATTTTCACAAAGGTGCCTCAGACAGATTGTCTTTACATTCGTGTGTGCGCATATGTGGAGACAGGTGTAGGCTCAAATTTTTTATTTTTTGCGGGGGGGTTAAGTGGTTGGATGTTATTTTAATTTTTTTTCAATAACCTTTAGTAGCACATATGAGACAGAAAGTCCCCTATTTGATGTAAACTCTTTGTAACTCTATAATGGGTTTTTTAGACTCCTGGTGTCTTAAATGCTTTCGACCTAATAAGAGTGCTGTTTGGCCTCCATTAGCTTCTTCCTGGGCCACAGTGGCCAGGTAATGTGACAACAGAAACCGGAAACGACATTGTACATATCGCTTCTGGATTCTTTACAGCCAAGGGAGGTCAGCATCGTGTGTCCCAGCTCTACCGGGGGGATAGCAAGGCCTGAAAAACATGGGGGAGGGGGGGGGGGTCACATAGGGGGATACACTACAGAGGGTCACAGTCAACTTGTGGAGTGCGTTTAAAACTCTGCGCTGCCACTGATTTATCACATACATTGGTTAAGCCAAGCTACATAGAAAAGTCTATTACACATCCAAAATATATGTTGCTATAAGACGGTGTCTCTGATGCAGTCTGTGAAAATCATACTGCTTTGTAACACAACATACAGCTTAAAAGGCATCTCCCAAGCATGTAAGTTAAAGTATTTATGCTTATCCCATGTTGCCCTCAAAGACAAAATAAAATAAAACCAAAAATAACTCTCACCTGTTCTGTATTTGTAACCTTTTTTTTTTTGCTTATTTAAATGTCCCCAGTGTCAATGCCAAGCTTCCCATGCTTTTATTTGACAATATCTTGCCTATTAGCCTTGAAAATTACCCCACATTTACTTTGACTTTTGCCGATTTCAAGCAGGAATGAATTACACCCAGGCACATTTGCTCATCCCTGACGAATCAAGCATTCATTAAGAACAAGATCATATATACAAAAGAATGCATAACATAATAAACCATCAATAATGTAATATAGTTCTTTGGTCATTCTGAGTCACAACCCAGTGTTAAAAAGGGACCAGTACTTAAGGGGTACATTCATATTCTGTCTATGGTAAAATTATGCTATAATGCACTATGCCCTTTGTGACATTAACAATAAGTAAAATATATCTCAGGTAGATCTTTGAATGAATACTATAAATTAGCTGTGGCTCATTGTGATTTTTCTGGCACTTCATGCCTAGTCCAGTCATTAAATCCTCCCAAATAATGATGGATCCTAAGGAGAAGAGACATTACATATTAGTGTAAAAAGTACTCATTACATAAAGTTTAGAGTTTGCACAAAGTTTCCCATATTATTTACTTACTAAAAATGTATTATCTAAAAAAATACATATCTGAAACACAATTAAAATTGAAACTTGTGTTAAAGGTCAAGTCCAGGTTTAGACTATGCTTCTTGTTACACCTATATTTAGGGTGTAACATTAAACATAATTGCATACATAATCCCCCAAACCATCACCCCTCTTACATGAATTATGGGGTGCTTCTTATTGCAGAAACTGGCCATTTTTTTCATTCAGCACAACTGTGCGCGGCTCCACCCACACAGCTGCATCAGCCATTCAATGATTTTGCTCCCAGGGAATTACTACATGTTACTACATGGCAAGGGGGGACTGTGCAAAGTTTTGCCAGTGCTTCTCTCCTCCCTCACCCCCGAGTAGTCCATCTACACTTCCTTCAGCCCAGGGCTGTACCTCTGATTGGCCCTGAGCCCAGAGCAAAAAAAAAAAAAAAGCAAGAGTGTGTGCATTGCACCCAAGATACACCGATTGCAGGTGCAAAGCTCTACAGACAACTTCATTGAAAGAAAAAAAAAAAGGTCAATGCACATTAATCGTGAGATCAGAGTTGCTGCATTTACTAGATTTTTTTTGCAAAAGGTGAACCTTTAAGTACACCTAAAGGCTACTGTATGACAGTCTAAATAAGTCCCAAATCTAGTTACTAAGGGACATACAGGCCTCATAAATAGATGGATCAAAAAAAAAAATTAAAAAAAAGGGAGGACATTAATCTAATAATTGGCTGCTCTCGAATTGGAATGTTGAAAAATGTTTCTTCGATCAGAACTGAAGCCAAACAGCTGCAGGATGACCAATATATGCCAACGACTGGGTGGGCCCCACTGTCAGAATACAATAACGCAGCGGGGAGGATTCCTCTATCTATTGTTATGTGAGAATCTGTTTGGGTTTTTTGTTTTGTTAGTTTTTACTCAGCCTGCTGGCTAATCAAAAGAATTAAAAAAAAAAAAAAATCCATATCTGGCTAGCTTTACTTTTTCTTGCCTGAGCTACATGTTCCTTCACTTGTGTCTCACATGTTCCCCTTCCCAGATACTGCAGCTCACAGTGTGAGGTAGTCAACAACACAAGCAGTGACAAGAGCCACGTCCCCCGCAAAATGCTTTCATCCCAATTTAGTGCTAGCAGGCACAGTCTACATGAGATTGGCAACCATCACAGAAAACAGGTTGTACGGACTCACCCACACAGCTGGGTTTGACAGGTACAGAGGGACAGTGCACAGTCCCCAACATAGAGCCTGGGCATCCAAGTCCGTGCTCTTGTCCTTGCATACCCGTGAAACTCAGCTGTGCAGATGAGTCTGTACAGCCAATGCGCTACTATTACTCAATATGGGCTGCCTACATGCAGCTCACTGCTAGTACAAAAGCAAACACACGGCTCTTCACGCTATACATGGCTGAACGCCTGTGTGAATGAGCCCAAAATATGGAGTTATTAATTCTCAATGATTACAACAAAGATTCTAAAAGACATATTTCAGTCGGTGTCTAACAGGTTAGAAAAACCTGCATGTTGTTTATATTGGAGGGCTGGCAGCCTGTCAAGATCTGCTCTCTAGAACAGTGGCTGTGTTGTAAACTTTGAAAGTTTAGGCTACATTTAGGCTACAATCACATGGTTGCATCATATTTGTAGAGCTCTACTCTGTGCAAACCAACAGCTGGAGCTGCTGTTTGCACATAATCTGCTTATCATGGAAATAGTGCCTCTGACCTACCCTGGATGCAGACAGTGTGGTATGGGCACAACTTCACTATAATTTTCAGATAATGGAGTCTAGAGTTCCAATTTGAATAAAAAACAAAAAAAACTAAAACAAAAAACACAAAAAAAAAAAAACCAGACCCTTGATCTACTTACTGATTGTATCCCAGTGATGTTGCTACTTCTAAAGCTTTACCACTTCGAATCCCTGCCAGGCAAGAGAACACTAGAGTGTTGGATTTTTCTGGAAGCTTTTTATGATATTTTGCTTCAAATTCCTGGGGGGTCAGTTGTAGTGCAGCTGGCAGATCACCCACTAAATACCAAAATACAAGAAAATTAAAAACACTTGTAGAAATAAACAAATAGTCTTCTAAGACATTGAAAATGTACACACATAAAAATTTATGAATGGTAACATAACATACCTGAGTTATGCAATACACAAAAGACTGCATTAGCAACTTAGAATATAGCATTTAAAGTAGAAATTCAAACAAAACCTCTTTTTATTGGTTTTGGGTAGAGTAGGGAAGGCTTAGAAACTTGATAACCAACCTGCACCCTTTTGGCATTTATTGAGCAACCCTTGTATAAATCTTTGTTTTTTGTTCAGCTTACTTGGGCCAGTGATAAAAAGTCACAGAAGTACACTTATTTCTGCACTCCAGTGACCCAGATTCAGCCAACAGTGGGATAAAAGCCGCTGTCAGCTGAAGCCACAGAGCCGGTCTGGGCTCTGCAGGGATCTCGACTCTAGAGCTGGGATCCATTTGGATGCCTGGCTGGTAGCTGGCTCAGCCTCTCAGAGAGTCTGAGCTAGGTGCGCCCGCCCACTGCTCAGTCAGGCAGTCACAGCTCCCTGCTCAGTGAAAACTGAGAACAGAGCGATCAGCAGTCATGTGATTGCTCAGTTCTCTGTCTTGGAGCTGGCAAAGACAGCTGCAGCATTGGACCAATGCTGCAGCCATACAGGTGAAAATGTATGTTTGTTTTTTGCTATCTCATACTTCTTCTTTAAGTCTGAGTTTTTTCCCCACTATGTTTTTGTGTTTTTTCCCCTCTGATATTTTAAATGGAGATTGCTGAGTGGTAAATGCTTGCAATACTGAATTTTAAGAGGGTTGTAGGGACCAAAAATGTGCAAACACTGACATGTAAAGGGGCTATAATAGCAGTTATCTCTAGCAGTCTCATGTAATGTGTCTCCTGAAGCATATTCCCAGTCTCCATGAACTCCTTTAGCATGTTCACAGTCTATCTCCTGTAGCTTTACTGCAGTCTCTGATCATCTCTTGTAGTAGCCCTAGCATAATCTTTGAGCATATCCTGTTGTATGTCAGCAGACTGACAGCTTTCTGTAGCTTACATTCACAAAATATAATGTGAATAGACCATTTTAAAATAGCTTTGGTCCAGAGAATACGGTGGCGTTTCTGAATCATGTTCAGATATGCCTTCTACTTTGCATGATAGAGCTTTACCTTGCACTTTTGGATGGCAAGGTGAGCTGTGTTCACAGACAGCGTTTTTTGGAAGTATTCTCAAGCCCATGCAGTGATGTCTATCACAAAATCATGCCGTTTTTAATGCAGTGCTGTCTGATGGTCTGAAGACCACAGGAATCCAATGTTGCGCTTCAGCTTTGTCCCTTGTGCACAGAGATTTCTTCAGATGCTCAGAATTTTTTGATATTACATGCTGTAGATGATGATATATTTAAAGTCTTTGCAATTTTACATTGAGGAACATTATTTTGAAAATGTTCAACAATTTTGAGACTCAACCTTTCACAGCCCATCTTTATTTATGAGACTCTCACTCTCTAAGATGCTCTATTTATACCCAATCATGTTACTGACCTGTTGCCACTTGACCTAATCAGTTACAAGACATTCTTCCAGCTCGTTCTTGTTAGTACCATTTACTTTGCCAGCTTTTTGTTGCCCTATCCCAACTTTAACGTGTTGGTGCCATCAATTTCAAAATAACCTTATTTTTACCTTAAAATAGTATATTTCTCAGTTTAAACATTTGATATGTTTTCTATTTTATATTGTGAATAAAATATGGCTTTATGAGATTTGCAAATCATTGCATTCTGTTTTATGTAGATTTTACAGTGTCTCAACTTTTTTGGAATTACGTTGTACATGAAAAGTTAGCTAACAAAAATATTTCTTATTGTAGCAAATAGATTACTTTGTTTTACAGTGCAAAAATGACAGTCGGAAGCCAATGAGTTGCTATGGGTAACAGGAAATTTTCAGCACACTTCATACATAAGCCACTAATGCCCACTGCCTTAGAACTCTAATTTTATTAGGTCTGGACTTCCTGCCCAATATAGAAAACCACTCCAAGTACTCTTGGAGCCATTTTGTTGCAGGAAAAAAATTTGCCTGAATAATGGTGGGAGCTATGAATTTATTTACAACTTCACTCACCAAGCCCCACTATTAAAGCACATAGTGGGTCTGAAGTCCAGGTATTGCAAAGTGCCCTTTCATCCCTTTTTAAAATATCCATAGTGACTCATTATCCAAATCAATTGATTACTTACTAGGCTCCTGCAAATCCGATTTAGGAGCGGAGCAAAAAAAGCAATTCTGAAATTGAGTTATACTGAAAATATTATTACAGCCATTTACTCAGGTTCAACATAGGGGAAGTAGACCTCATCTATTTAAAGTGTAACTAAAGACAAAACTTTGTTTAGTTTTGTATAGAGTGGAGATGGATTAGAACACCTATTAAGTTCTTACTGCTGTCTGTACCCCCGTTATGGAGATTCACTCTCTCTATTTGTCCTGTTTATCGTTATCACCGATAGTGAAAAAATATAGAAAATCCCAAATTTTGGGTTGTCTCCAGAAAAGTAATATAAGGGGAAATCTAATGGGGATAGGGGTTATAACTCTCCCTTACTCTATCCAAAATGAAAAAAAAAAAAAAAAAAACCTATAGTTCTACTTTAATTTTCATATTACTTACATGGAATATTTATTGTTCCCTCAATACAGCCATATTCTTTAACTTCCCAGGGTTCCCGAACGTCAATATGAACAACTCCATCATTCTTCAGCAGGTCCTTCAGTTCCTCGTATTTAATAGTCACACCAGGACTAACAGAGAAATGGCGAACCACATGCCATCCTGGACTTGAAGCTGCAAAAAATTCAATGGAAATGTTACATTATCCAAAGATACTTTTTCAATAAAATGCTGAATATTAAAAAATCATAAACAAATTGTATAAAAGGCACATTTAGGAAAGGAAAGAATAGTTGTACACTATGTTCAGCTTAGGATGTATCATAGGAAAGCATTCAGAACTGACATTACAATGCTTCTAGACATCCACCATACTTTTCCCTTTTCATGTCAAGTATGCAATGTCTTATTAAAGTGACCTTGTCACCACAAGGTTACCTATACATAAAGCCCTGCCTGTAGAAGAAGAGATGATATAATTATCTTTCCAGTGGCCAGGGGGGTTGCTCTCCAGCCGCTTCAGGTATTCAACACGTCAGTGTATGTCCAATATCTGCTCCTTCTGCTAGCTCGTATGACTTTACTTTTTGTTTTAAAAGTAAGTATATCACCTCTTCTTTTACCGGTTGGATTTTAGAAATTACCCCGTAGAGACAGGGTCACTTTAAATGAATCTATAAAACAACAACAAAACAAAAAAAACATAACAGAATCCAGACATGAAACATATATATAAAGCAGTGCTATTGCAGATTCTATTTTATATACTTCCCCACACCCTTACAGAAAATTGTGGATAAAGGGTGAGCAAAAAAATCCTTGTAATAAAAAAAACAGAGGGGTTGATTTACTAAAACTGGAGAGTGCAAAATCTGGTGCAGCTCTGCACATAAATCAATCAGCTTCCAGTTTTTTTTTTGTCAAAGCTTAATTGAACAAGCTGAAGTTAGAAGCTGATTTGCTACTATACACAACTGCACCAGATTTTGCATTCTTAATTTTAGTAAATTAACCCCATTGCCTCATGATTAGACCAGCATTTAGACATTACTAATGCTAAAGTCTTAAACAAAGGACTAACAATAGGGAGCATGTTGAGATCAAAGACTTATATAGAGATGAATGGCCTAGATCGGTGGTTCTCAACCATCAGGCTGTAGCCCACTGGGTACCATGGTCTCCCCTTTCCCTGGCCTCTAGCCAGCTGCAGATTCCTTTAACTCCCCACAGTGCCTCCCAGCTACTATAGTGCTCCCCAACCTCCCATAGTTGCCCACAGTATCTCCGCACCCCCAGAGCCTCCATAGTGCCCCCCCCGGAGACTCCATAATCCCCCAAGCTCCAACAGTGTCCCACACTGCACCTTATGCTCCTACAATGCTCTTTCAGAAACCTCATCAGCTACAGGGCCACCAAGACTGCTGCAGAGTCCCCTAATGCACTCCACAACCCCCATCTCCCCCACAGTGACACCCAGCTCCATCCAGGGCCTTTCAACATTTTCATGCATGCAGTCCCATACTTTTATTGTGCAAGCATAAACTTTATTCTTTAGGAGGCAGGCAGCCCTAAGGGTTCATTCACACAGGCACATAAAAACAAATGCAGCTTCTTATCCGAACAAGCCAACAGAATATCCTGTGTAAAATATGCCTGAAAGTACTTCCGTTTCCAAGAATCTTAATGCCATTACAATATGTGTGCATGCCTTTACATGTGTACAATTGTCCTAGAATGCTGTTTTTTTTGTTTTTTTTACAGGAAATGTGTTGAAAGTATCAGAATGATGGCACTAGTGCAGTTCTGTTACTATTTTTTTTTTTTAAGTCCTTTAATTCAACACATCATTACATTGCCAGAAGCAGTGGCCTGAGTGGGCCCAGAGTATTATAGTGCTGGACTAGTGCTGAATGCAGCCAAATGCAATGTTTTTCACACCCCTGTGAATGAACCCTAAGGCTTCATTCACACGGGCATATGTATATTTTCTGCACAGAATGCAGGTACCCGCTGGTAGAAGATAATGCGTAAACTACGTAACTAAAGTATTTGTGTTTAAATGTGTACAATTCTTCTAAGGCCCTATTCTCATTTGTGCTAAGCTGTGGGTAACACAGGGAGGGGTTCACTGCAATTAGCTGCAGGGGGGAAGCACCATTGAAAGCAATGGGAGGCTGGCAGCTCTGGCAGCTATTTGCAGCAGATTGCATGTAATTGCTCATGCTGCGATTACCTGTGACTGATTGGACCCCCATTCTATGGTGTGCATGGGGCCGAATAGCTTAGGTGTGCATGTGCGTACACATGTAAAGCAATGTAGCTGTGTTCAGATCTGTACATAAAACAACACTTGTAATTTCCTGCAATAAAACCCCAAAACGCACTATGCTTTTCTGCAGCATCTCCATTGAAATCTATTTAACCAAAAATGCAGCATCTGAAAAAAGCATAGATATGAACATGTCCCAAAGAAAGCATTGTTAAATGGAATGTAGTGTGTTTCTGAAAAAAAGCACAGGTGTGAACCAGGCCATAAGGCTCGGTTCACACTGTGCGTTCTGGTTGCGGGTAGCGCACCAGTTCCTGCAACCGCATCGTGCTGCTCTTAGCAGATGTGTGGTACTGCCATTCATTCTGAATGGCACTCCCATGCATCTCAGCTCTCAGTGTGATTGTGGGAACTGCAGGAAAACCACATTGTCAAAAAGACAATGTGGTTTCCCTGTGGCCATGTTTTCAGAAAGGTGCATGCACCTTTTTTGTGTGGAAATGCGGGCACAGCAGCCCATTCAAATGAATGGGCTTCCATGCCCGACCAAACGGGGACTGTGCAGTCCGCAACAGTGTGAACCATTGTTCAAAAAAATATGCGAGCACTTGACACGCCTATACGCATTTGCAAAAATGTGGCTTAGGTGCATTTTTCAAACGGCTTTTCTCCTGCCAGGAGAAAAGTATTTACAAAAGTCCCAGCGTGATTGAAACCTTAACTATTTCCGGATGTCACTGGACTTTCCGTGGTTGTACCGGAGTGATGCCCACAGCTAAAGGTATCACCCCAGTACCACTTTTTAGAGCCAGCAGTCTGCTCGCTTGTACAAGCAATTGGAGTGGCTACTATGCTCAATTGCTTATACAAACAGCAGGAGTCCCACCCATTGGGAGTCCCGAACGACCAGCCAGCGTTTCCTTCGGCTAACCGGACAGCTGAACAAAGCCATAATCGGCTTTGAACAACTCTCCTTTATTGTCCTAGCATGACTTCCGATTTACTCAAGAACTTTTGGTGCCATTTTTAAAAATCTGAAAGCATTCAAAAACACAAATCTTGGTGTTTTGAATGCTTTCAAGTGTAGAGGAGGGATTTGGTGTCTTATAGACCCCAGATCTCTCCATAAAAATACGACGTAGCAGAATACATTTTGGCCTAAATTTATGAAGAAATTTGATTTTTAAATGTTATGTTTTATAGCAAAAAGTCAAAAATATTGTTTTGTTTTTTTTCAAAATTTTCAGTCTTTTTTTGTTTATAGAATGAAAAAAAAAAAAAAAAAACAACACACAGGCGATCAAATACCACCGAAAGAAAGCTCCATTTGTGGCAAAAAAGGACATAAATGTAATTCATGTACAGCATTCTATGACCGCGCAATTATCAGTTAAAGTAACGCAGCGCCATATTGCAAAAAAATGGCCTGGTCAGGAAATGGGGTCAATCCTCTGGAGGGCAAGTGGTTCAAGTTTTGCCTATGGATAGTAAAATTTACGCTGTTTGTCGCTATTGCATGGGCATGTGTGACATATTTAGTATCCATTTACTTGGTGTAACATTATCTTTTTTATTTTATAAAGAATTGGGTTATTTATTGTGTTTTTTTACAATAAAATTTAAAAAAGTATTTTTTCCTAAAAACTGCTGTTTAAAAACCAATGCGCAAATACTGTACGACATTTAAAGAAAAAAAAAAAAAAGAAAAAATCACCTATTGTCTAGGACAGCCTTTCCGAAACCAGGGTGCCTTCAGTCTTCTTCAGGTGTGCCTTGTTAAAATGCCCCAAAATTGTATAGAAGCCAGCAGGTGGATCAATCCTGTCTTTTAGTACACAAAGCCACAGGTTTTCACTTTTATGACCTTCTAGCTGCCAGCATCCTAACAACCAATGACATCATCAGTTGTAAGGAGGATGTCGATTGCATGCACATCATCCTTGTTTGGCCCTCTCTGGCAGCACTGGGGTCACATTAGCAGAGTGAGGGAGAGAAAATGAGAGAGACACACTGGAATACTAGTTAGTACTAGTGTGCAAAGGTGTATGCGCTTTGAATGAATAAATCACCTGACGTTAGGTGTACTGGATGTGTGTAGAATAGGTTTTTACATTTTAGATTGGGGTGCCTTGAGATCCATAATTTCAAAGGGTGCCTTGACTGAAAAAAGGTTGAGAAACACTGGTCTAGGACCTCTGCTGTAAAAAAAGTAAATAAATAAAAAATAAATTTTATATATATATATATATATATATATATATATATATATATATATATACACACATCAAAAATTGGAGCAGGCGACTCCTGTTGTGTTGCAGATCTTATCTGTTGGAGATCTCATTAACCTCCCTAGCAGTATTCCCGAGTGCAGCTCGGGGTAGAATTTCTATACCAAGAGCGGTAACCCCGAGCTACACTCGGGCTTACCATGCGGCGCTGCTCTGGGGGTCCCTGCAGCACTTACCTTGTCCTTCGCTCCCGCGATGTGTTCCCTGCAGCGTCCCCGGCCATCTCCTCCGGCCGATGCCGGCATCCAGCTTCTGTGTTCCGGTCCCTGTGACGTTGGGATGTACAGGCGCCGGAACCGGCGGGAAATTTGAAATTTTTAAAAAATGTCATTTTTGCTGTCATTGCTGTTTCAATGCATTTCACATATATTTTGTCCCTACTGCTTTGTCCTGTGCCCTGCCTGCATTTTGAATGTTCTTTCTGCCTGGAAACTTAGAAAAGTCCATGGCGTCCAAAAAGCGTCCCTTTACGTCAAAAGCGGTTTTAGACCAGCGATAGTAAATCAGAACCACTTGCAGAATTGAATGATGATTTGTGGGGAAATTCGTCAGACACTGAAAACGATTTTGCGACTTTGCTCAGCAATGTGCGAATTTGCCTCTGTATTTCAAATTTCAGTGTTTTTGGTTTGATTATAATATTGAATTACATTTATTATTATATTATTTTTTATGATTATTTATTAAATTATAATTTATGATTTCGTGTTTCAAATTTTATCATATCCGGAATGTTTAATAGACTCTTGTTCGTACAGATTTCAGTGAGCTATTCCTAAATATTACAGCCTACAATAAAAAACTACATATTTCCATGCAAAAAAATGGTACCGCTTTCAGCACAAAAAAAAAAAAAAAAAAAAAAAAAAAAAAAAAAAATCGGAAAGAATCATACTGCCAAGGAGGTTAATGATGTGCTCCCATAATTCCATCCATATAAAACATCAAAAAACAAAATGATTTTTTATATGGATGGAATTATGGGAGCACATCATTAATGAGATCACACCCTGCACAAGACTCTGCTTTGTTGGAATTCCAAATACTTGGGCCTCATGCACACAGGATGTTTAACCAATTCAGCTCTAGGCCAGTTCTGGCACTTTTTGTTCACATTTTAAAATCAGCATTTTTTTTTTTTTGCTAGAAAATGGCTTGAGACCCCCAAATGGGTAAAAAACCCAAAGCAATATATATATATTTTTTTTTTCCTAGATTGTAAGCTCCAAGGAGCAGGGCCCTCAACTCCCTCTTGTATTGAACTGTATTGTTACTGTATTGTCTCCCAATACAATGTAAAGCGCTGAGCAAATCGTTGGCGCTATATATATAATAATATGATATATATCTCGAATGAGAACAAGATCTCCAAGTTGCAAAAATTCTCTCTTTACTTCAAGTGTATCTTCATACAAACAAACTCTTGTTCATATATATATATATATGTATTTAGCATAATTTTTTTTTTTTATTTGATTTATATATAAAATCATTATATAAAAAACAAATTCTAAATATATACAAGAACGAGATCTCCAAGTTGCAAAAATTCTCTCTTTACTTCAAATGTATCCTCATGCAAAAGTTTGTTCATACACTTAAAGAGAGAATTTTTGCAACTTGAAGATCTTGTTCTCATTATATATATATATATATATATTTTTTTTTTTTTTTTTTTTTTTTGGGGGGGGGGAGGGTCCCATTTGGGGGTCTCAAGACATTTTATGGCAAAAAAAAAAATGGCGATTTTAAAATGTGAATAAAAAGTGCCAGAACTGGGCTGGAGTTGAAGTGGTTAAACGTCCTGGTGCATGAGGCCCTCTGAGCAGAGTCCTGTGCAGGGTGTGAGTCTGGAGAGGGGAAGCCCTCCATAGTGCGGTGTATAGTCGTCACCTGGTTGCTGTGCCCGCCGGATCCCTCGCACGGCTCCTCCATAGCCGACATGCTGAGCGCACACCGTCCTCACAGAGACACACAACCGAGCCAACCACACCGACATGGCACCGGTCACCAGGGTCACCTCTCACACAGCACCGGAAATCTCGTCCTATGTGGAGGGAGGGGAGAGCTCTCCGGAAATGACTGAGTGACTCCGGTACTTGTCCCCTCAGAGGCCGGTGTCAGCGCTGTATATGGTTAGAGGAGTGCAGGGCTCTGTATTAATCATTCAGCACTGATAGTGTGCCTGTGGGGCCAGTGCTGGTAAAGGCCGCTCTGCCTGTGTAGGAGGACTAGGTTAGCGGGGTGGGTGGGCCGTGCAGGCTTCCGTAGTTGTGTGTTGTCACCCTGTGTGGGGGGGACACGTGGGGCTGAGTGACAGTACACAGCTGCAGGACTGCTGGTAAGTAGTGTGTTCTCCTTGTCCTCTGTACACTGTTACAACACACAGGGTCAGTCCTAGGTGGGCACATTGGACACTGATACACTCCCCCAGTATACATTGAATTGAATACAATGCATCTGGCAAGTGGTGCCTGTAACATCAATGTATGTACAAGGAAGACTGCAATTGTCCTTCTGAAGATGCTCATCTGCTGGCTGCCCTGACTCTCTGCTCTCTCTGCTCACTTGCAGCACCCTCTGAAGAGCAATCTGCAGTGGATTGTTGTTCACAAAGCATCTGACAAGTGGTATGACACCTCCTGCACTGCTTGTTTTAACCCCTGAAGACCTACACCTGTATTGCCCTCAGTTGCAGCGTGTTTGTGGCATGGCCCCAGTCCGTTGAGTGGGTTCCGTTCAGTAAGTGGTAGTGCCAAACACCATGGGGAAATGTTTGCTGCCTTGCATCACGGCCATGGCATGTGTACAACTCTGTCCGCTGCTTTTGCAGCTTAAAGAAGAACTCCATGGAAAAAAAATATTCTTCCATGCAGTGGGGCTGGGCCTACACTGCATGAGTTAAAGTGTTACTAAACCCAGGACCATGCATTCACTATATCTGCTCTCCCACAGTACACACACCAAGGAAATGCAATTATTCTAGTAAATATAAACTGCTAAATACCTTTTCTCATCAGCATCAGTCTTCTGACATCTATCATTGTGCAGCAGAACACTGGTTAAAGCTTTTAGGAGGAGTTTTCATTCTTTTCTCACTGTCCTATGAGACTGCAGAACCCCTGACCTCTGTCTGGACAGTTCTGATTGGCCCTGTGATGATCACATGCACTCTCTCAAGAAAAAAATAACTCTCTAGCAATGCACACCAAACTGAGCATGTGCAGCTTGCCCCAAAGCTCTGTTCTATCAGGAGATGAATCAGGGACAGTGGAAGAAGGGGAGGATCAGAGAAGACAGGATCACACAGCCTTTTTACACAATGCAGTTGAGTTTTACACAATACAGTGAGTATAACAAGCATGCTTTACCGCCTGTACAGATTGATTTTACTGTTGTGGGTTTAGTAACACTTTAAAGTGGAGCTCCGGGCTCCCCCACAAACAAATTAAAATACTGTAGCTGTGTTTTAATATTAGGGCACTTACCTGTCCAGGGGTCCAGCGATGTCTTCACCTGAGCTGATTCTTTAATCGGCTTTGGGAGTAGGCATCGGCATCTTAAGTAAGGGAAAGCAGAAGTAAAATCTTGTGACTTTACAGCTGGTTTCCTATTGTGCATGTGCTTTGTGAATGGTCCTGCAGGCTCCTGGGACCTGTGAAGTGTCCCACAAAGCTGCAGGGGTTAGGAGGGGGCCGAACTTCCAGCTCAGATGGCCATGGTGATCTGACCTGGAAGTGGGAGGGGGTACCTGTCAGAACCAAAAATTGCCAAATATGGCAGTGGGGGGGGGAGGCAGTCTTACCCCTTTGGGTGCAGTTCTGCTGTAACTACTCGTTTTGTCAAGGGGCACACCGAAAGGCTATATTTACCCAATCCTTCGATACTCCAGAAAACCGTGCTTCCCCACATCCAGCAGTGCACTGTTCCTGCTCTCCTCATGTCCAGAGCTGGTCTATGGGCGTGATGACGTCAGAAACAGTCCATTCACAAGACCACTAGTGTGCACGGGGGCAGGAGCAGTGGGGACTTGTCTTATGCTTAGAGGGTCGGCGGATTAGGTAAGTGCAATTCCCCAGACAAAAACGAGCAGTTAACCCATGCAGTGCGGGCTCAGCTCCATTGCATAGGAAAATAAAAATGTTGCCCAGAGTTCTTCTTTAACCACTTGCTTACTGGGCACTTTTACCCCGTTCGTACCTAGGCCAATTTTCAGCTTTCAGCACTGACGTACTTCCAATGACAATTGCGCGGTCATGCAACACTGTACCTATATGAAATTTTTATCATTTCTTTCACACAAATAGAACTTTCTTTTGGTGGTATTTAATCGCCACTTGTTTTATTTTTTGCACTATAAACAAAAAAAGAGCAAAAAAGTTGAATTTTTTTTTATTTGTTTCTATTATAAAATTTTGCAAACAGGTATTTTTCCTCCTTCACTGATGTGTGTTTGATGAGGCTGCACTGATAGGCAGCACTGATGGGCACTGATGAGGTGGCATGGATAGGCTGTAGTGATGAGGTGGCACTGATGATGCTGCACTGATATGCAGCAATGATGGTCACTGATAGGTGGCACTGATGGGTGATACTGACAGGCGGCGATGGCTGACAGCACTGATGGGTGGCGCTGCATGGCACTGGTGGGAGGCACTGCTGGGTGGCACTGCAGGGCAGTGATCATCAGTGCCGATCTGTCACATTTGCTGGTTATCGGCAGTACTTTCCTCACGCTGTGACAGCATGAGGAAAGTGCTGCAGATAACCAGCAACTGTATTTACTCTGTGATCTGCTGTGTCATTGGACACAGCTGATCATGTGGTAAAAAGGCGCTGTGATTGGCCTTTTACCTCATCACATGATCAGCTGTGTCCGTAGCTCAGAGATCGCCAGGTGCACGCTGCTGGGGGCGTGCAGGAGGATGTGTTCTGGGAGGGTGTCATATGATGCCCTCCCAGAACTGGACAACCGCACTGTAGTTGTCATTTGGCTATAGCGCGGTTAGCAAGTGGTTAAAGTGGACCTTTAGTCAGAAAATTAAGTCCTTCTAAAATCCAGTAATCTCACTCTGCTCTGCACATGCTCAGTTGCTCTCTATTCTTCAGCACTATACCAAAACTGTAGAGACGACAGCCTAAATATTTACTGCTGCTCAGGGACTCGGGGCTTCATCAAAATAGCAATCTCCATCAAGAAGAAGCAGGAACAATGCTGGAGGCAATTTATAGCTCACACTAATTTTGGTGGCATAATTCATAATATGGATCCTTGCTAAAGAACATTATTTTTTTTATCAAGTTGTTATGTGTAAGTTCCATTTTAAAGCAGAGCTATACTAAGCAATGCATCCTTATCAATGAACAGTTTAACATCCCTCACTGGCACAGTATCTTCTACCTGGCTTCTTCCAGGTGTTGGGCTTCGGCCATCTTTATTTAAAATCCCTCACTGGCACAGTATCTTCTACCTGGCTTCTTCCAGGTGTTGGGCTTCGGCCATCTTTATTTAACATCCCTCACTGGCACAGTGTCTTCTACCTGGCTTCTTCCAGGTGTTGGGCTTTGGCCATCTTTATTTAACATCCCTCACTGGCACAGTATCTTCTACCTGGCTTCTTCCAGGTGTTGGGCTTCGGCCATCTTTATTTAACATCCTTCACTGGCACAGTATCTTCTGCCTGGCTTCTTCCAGGTGTTGGGCTTCGGCCATCTTTATTTAACATCCCTCACTGGCACAGTATCTTCTGCCTGGCTTCTTCCAGGTGTTGGGCTTCGGCCATCTTTATTTAACATCCCTCACTGGCACAGTGTCTTCTACCTGGCTTCTTCCAGGTGTTGGGCTTTGGCCATCTTTATTTAACATCCCTCACTGGCACAGTATCTTCTACCTGGCTTCTTCCAGGTGTTGGGCTTCGGCCATCTTTATTTAACATCCTTCACTGGCACAGTATCTTCTGCCTGGCTTCTTCCAGGTGTTGGGCTTCGGCCATCTTTATTTAACATCCCTCACTGGCACAGTATCTTCTGCCTGGCTTCTTCCAGGTGTTGGGCTTCGGCCATCTTTATTTAACATCCCTCACTGGCACAGTATCTTCTACCTGGCTTTTCCAGGTGTTGGGCTTCGGCCATCTTTATTGACTAGTATGGGATGACTTCTTCCTGGGAATGTACAGGACTGCAGTCATCCCGGCACACAGGTGGTGCGCTGGAATATAAACTTAGCTGCACATGCACAGCACAGTATACATTACAAAGAAGACCGCAAGCAGACAGGTAGATTTATTTTACTGAAGAAGAGAAATTGCATCTCTTCTGAAATAAAAAGCCTGCCTGCTTGAAGTTTGCAGTGAAAACAAGACTTTACTCCCATTTAAGGGAAAGTACAAGCATACTTTTTATTCTGTTGTCCTGCATTGACTGGGTCCCAGGCTATGTCCTGGGAACACAGTGTGAAACATAGACCTTCCTAGTGCTTGACACCCAACCAGCATGCTCTTCATCTCTGCCCCAGGGACTACAAACTGCCCATACCTTTCAATTTGCTGCTGTCAGCTTCTGTCTCTGCTGCTATTCAGAGCTCACATTAGGTGGCTTTTAGTGCCCAAAAGAGACAAGCACCTTTCAGGACAGCTGAAGGACCTCCTTGCTTCTCACTGACCCTGCTCTCCCTACCTGTGTGTGTTTTACATGCTGCTAAGCAGTAGGAATGAGCTCAGGCATGTACAGATAGCTATCCCACCAAGAAGCTATCACTCTGGATCGTAAGCAGTAGGGCATTTGTATTCTGACAGCAGGGAGACTCCCACACCTTGTGAAAAAAAGGGGGAGAGAACAATGTTCTTGGACAACTTGCCAGCCAACTTGCTAACAACCGAATTAACCTGTCTAACAGTATGCGTTTATAACAGGGGTTTAGTTAGCACACATTTGCAAAGACTCCCACACCTCCCTGCTGTCAGAAGACACTGATCAGCGCCCCAGCCTGTTGGCTGCAGTGCTGATTGAACTGAAATTTTCCAGCAGCTCCATTCATGAGAAGTTGATCAATAGAGTGCCAGCCAATGAAGTTGGAGGAAGAACAGCATCTGGAAGGATTCAGGAAAAAGATGCTGGCACAGGTGAGGGACCCCTTTAGGATTTTGGACTTCTGGAGAAGAGACAAGTATAGTGGCTTTAGTTCCTCTTTTAAACCAAAGTTTACTTAAATAGTAAAAAAAAAATACAAATTTAGCACAAGAGATATTATTTACCCCTGTCTGTACTTACTTGCTGTCTTTTGGTTTAGCAGAAATCTTCTGCCTCTGATGCCCTCCCCCACCCGTACCTCTGTAATCTTCCGGTGTGTCTGGGTTAAGGGAGCTGTGACAGGCACTTGGTGAGAGTTTTAAAACCAGACAGGAGGGTGCAAACGCCTAGTGCATTACCAAAGACTTTTATCAAAACCAAAAGCCAAGGTATGAAAAAGGTGAGCATGGCATAACACTCTGGGGTCAATTCGCTGAGAAAAATACACTTTGAATTTTTGCGTTAAAATAACTCATGCGGTATTTATCTGAAAAGTAGTCAGTTCACAAAAAAACATGCGTTATTCACCGAATGCTTTAAATATTTTTGTTTTGCTATATTTATCACTTAAACTTAGCATTATTTTTGGTATTATTTTCGCAATTTTCTTTTTAACTTATGAACACTGCACTAGAGGAAGAAATAAATGCACACAGAGATATGAAACTGAAACTATTCTAGTGTGCTTTCATTAACAGGAGGATCTCCCTCTGGTGAAATGTTACAATTTACTTTCATTCCTGAGCTCAGGGCAGAACATTTCCACACTGATACATTGTATTCTTTTAATTTACTGACCAACACAGAGTTCCCCTCATTGTTATTATGTGTATTGCTAAAATACCAACTGTCTACTGTCACATGATAAATGAATGTGTGTGTTCTTTAGTGAATTGACATTAATGATTTTAACAAATGTGCGGTATTTAGCTCACATTCAATATTTTACTTTGATGAATTGACTCTTTTATTATCTCATGCGATATTTCTGAAAATGGGTCACTTGACCTTCATATTGCATGTGGTAACCTTTAGTGAATTGATCCCTATGTGATGATCCAGCGACAGGGCAGCATCACCAGGTCCAAACTGCCTCCCGAATAGGCCAGCTAACGCGTTTCAGAGGACGTACCCCCTTTCTCTTTAGCTGGTTTTAATAAAGGTCTTTTGGTAATGCACTAGGCATTTGTTCCCACCAATCTGGTTTTACAGTTTCTGTCTAGATTCCCCTATCTGAGGAGGGCAGCATAGTTGGAGAATCACCGTGATACCATTTTGATACCTATACATCTGAGCGCTGGGGAATTACTACTTACTCAGCAAGAGTTCTCAGAATATGCCCAACCTTTCTGCCCAGCTACTCCATTCATAGAATCCAGTACTACAGCGTCTATGAATGAAGCCTTAAAGCGGTAGTAAGCCACGTCCATTAAAAAAAAAAAAAAAATACCCTGCATGGTAAAGCAGTGGGGGTTAGTTACTAAAGCTGGAGTGTGCAAAATCTGGTGCAACTCTGCATAGAAACCAGTCGGCTTCCAGGTTTTACTGCCAAAACTTAATTGAACAAGCTGAAGTTAGAAGCTGATTGGCTACCATGCACAACTGCACCAGATTCTGAGTGCTCCAGTTTTAGTAAATCTCCCCATAATGTGCTAGTATGCATTACATACTAGCACATTATGCAAAACTTACCTTAAAACTAAGCACTCCAGTGGTTCTCTGTCACTGCTGCAGAGCCTGCCATCTTCACCTGGTCTTCCTTTTGGGTTCGCAAGCTCTGGCCATCTGACTGGCTGGGCAGCAATGATGTCACGCCCACGCATGCGCATGGTAGTCTCGGGACACAGCACAGTGCTCTGAAGTATAACGGCAGGGGTATGCCATTCCTTCAGAGCGTATGCGCCGGCTGCAAAAAAACTTGAAAATCTCCTAAGCAGTGCATGTTTAGTTTACCTACAGGTAAGCTTCATTTTATGCTTACATGTAGGTAAAAATATACAAAGTGGGTCCACTTCCACTTTAAATAGTGAGAGAGTTTTATCAAGTATGCATAATGCCTTTTTTTCCCTTTTTGTTGTGGTATTTTGTATTGTATGAATTGCACATTAGCGTGTGACATGATCCAAAACAGTACCAAGTTTTGCAAGGCAGAACATGATGCGGTTACAAAACCTAAAATGGTACCATACACACTACATGATCCTTTATCAGCTAACTTCTTCTTACCTCTGCCAAACTTCAGTCTTGCCTTACGATGGCTTTTTATTGCCGTCTGACCTGTGATCTTCTTGTTTCTAGCAGCTGCTTGTTGTACGCACAATTTATGTGGTGCCATGTAACCTGCCAGCTTCTTTATGAGAGTTCTAATTCCCAATCCAAGGCAGACAGCCCTCCATACACCTCTTGGGCATGCAGTATGTGCCCTGCAAGGGTCAACTGAAAAGAGGAGTGTTGCTATAAAACCACGGAATACTTAAAAGCTGGTGAATTTGAAAACGTTATGTAGATTGAATGATGAAAACCTATTTGTGATGTAATCCACCAATATGTAAGTGTCAGTTGAATCTACGTATTTATTTCAACTTTGTGATTTAAGCTCAAAACAGTTTTTGTATTTGCAAATAAGGCAATATATTATTAATTGTTCAGCTGTATGTTTAAGTCTAATTTAAAGGTAAGGGCTAAGCAATTTCTGACCCAGAAGTTGCAGGATGCAGTGGTAGTACAGTTGTGCTCAAATGTTTGCATACCCTGGCAGAAATTGTGAAATTTTGGCATTGATATTGAAAATATCATGATCATGACAAAAAATGCTCTTTTATTGAAGAATGATGATCATATGAAGCCATTTATTATCAAATAGTTGTTTTGGCTCCTTTTTAAATCATAATAACAGAAATCGCCCAAATGGCCATGATCAAAAGTTTACATCCCCTGGAATGTTTGGCCTTGGTACAGACACACAAGGTGACGCACACGGGTTAAAATGCCAATTAGAGGTTAATGTCCCACATCTGTGGATTTTTAAATTGCAATTAGTGTCAGTGTATAAATAGTCAATGAGTTTGTTAGCTCTTATGTGGAAACACTGACTAGGCTAGATACTGAGCCATGGGGATCAGAAAAGAACTGTCAAAAGTCCTGTGTAACAAGGTAATGGAACTTTATAAAGATGGAAAAGGACATAAAAAGATGTCCAAAGCCTTGAATATGCCGATCAGTACTGTTAAATCACCTAGAAGAAATGGGAAGTTTGGGGATCTCTTGATACCAAGGCAAGGTCAGGTAGACCAAGAAAGATTGCAGCCACAACTGCCAGAAAAATACAGGCTGCTCTGGAAAAAGACAGTGTGGTTGTTTTGAAGGAGCACAATATGATGACACTTGAACAAAAAGGAGCTGCATGGTGGAGGTGCCAGAAAGAAGCCTTTACTGCCTCAATGACACAAAAAGGCTTGGTTACGCATGTCAAGATGTTGTCAGACATATTGTAACTGGGCTTTTTTGTGGCATTGGTGCAGAAAAAGCTTCTTTCTGGCACCTCGACCAAACAGCTCAATTTTGTTCAAGTATCACCGTATTGTACTCCTTAAAACAGCCACACCATCTTTTTCCAGAGCAGCCTGTATTTCTTTTGAGGTTGCCTGTGGGTTTTTCTTTGAATCCCAGACAATTCTTCTGTCAGTTATGGCTGCAATCTTTCTTGGTCTACCTGACCTTGGCTTGGTATCAAGAGATCCCCACTTTCAACGTCTTAATAGGTGATTTAACATTACTGATTGGTGTATTCAAGGCTTTGGACATCTTTATATGTCCTTTTCCATCTTTATAAAGTTTATTTTATTAATTTATTTTTAATATTCAAAGCATACTCACCCATCCATTCATGTCTCCATGCTTTTTTATTTGGTGAGAAATAACTTTTTTAATAGTTTTAATAAATAAACCCCTATGTCTTATATGAAGAACCATTGATTTTTCTTGGTGTTTCTACAAGTTTGAGTTTCACCTGAGGAAAAAAAGTGTACTTCACTATCTAATAAAGTGTTCTGCTCTGTTTTCAAGCTGCAAATGAGGGTGAAGGAGCCATCATCCTGGTCAGGTCCTGAGAAAGTGAGAAGGAGTAGAAGAACTAATCGGCCACCAGATGAAGATTCCTCCGATGACATTGTTGGTATGGTTATGATTTTTTCCTATATTAAGTAATACATTACGTTTTGCACCATCTATTTCTGGTTCATATATATGTTGTACAGTATACACCTGGGAGCTCTTTGGGATCATGCACATGGGCATATTGCTGTCTGTACATTGTACACATGTAATATTTGTACTAACGTTTACATGCATGGACCTTCTTGGCCACTGCTGCTGCTCAGGACTAACATGCAGATATCCCCAATGTGTAGTCAGCAACACTGCTGCTGATTGCAAACCATTGATGTTTATGTTCTCCCCTTGAATGAGGCAGTGGAGCATGCGCACGATGACTTCCGCCAAGTCTAGATGACTGAAGGCTGAGAAAAGTCTGTGCATGCATCACCACTGCATGAATAACTCATTCAGGGGAAGGTTAAACAATAATAGAGTATAATCAATGGTGTTGGCTACACAATGTTGATATGTACTTAACAGCAGCAGCGATGGCCAAGAGGCTCCATGTATGCTGCATGGTTGTTAAAGTTAATACAAAGTCTTACATGCATACAGTAAAAAAAAATACGGTCCATATGCAGGACTGTAAATGTAGATTTTTTTCAATTGTTTCAAAAAAGATTTATTAGGGTTTTTAAAGTTTCATACCGTGTACATGAAAACATCAAAATAGTGCAATAGACATAATAAGACAGAGGCAAAGTTGGCCTAGTAGACATCAGTGGCTACAACGACAGGAGACATTGCCAAAGGGGAGGTGCATAAAAGTATTAAGCCCCTGGTTCTCCATGAGCGAATAGATATAGTGTGCCCCTCTGTGCAAAAGAGAAAGAAGGGGTACTCTTTCACACATGGTGGGAGTATAAAAGTGGGGGGAAAAGGGGGTAAGGAAGTAAGTTGGGTGTAGGTTGAGGGAGAGAGAGACCAAGAAAGGAGAGGATATTTGAAAAGAGAACTGGCCTGGCTCGGGGAAAAAAGAAAGGGGGAGGGGGCAGTCAAGAGTGATTATCCCGTGTGGGCCAGGAGCTAGGCATATCGATAGGAAACTGCAGGACTGATCACACTAAGAGTAGGGTATGATCTAAGTTCAGGTCATATTTTTCTCATTTTGGTTTACATAGTTAAAGTGTTAAAGTCCCTTTCTTCATTTGTACCTACAGGTAAGCTTACAGTCAGATGAGACAGGAAGGCACTTCTAAGTGCAGTATTCCAAAGTCAATTTTTAATAAAAGCGGTTAAAAACACTTACAGTGTAGCAGTACAAACAGGCTCTTAAGTACAAGAACAATTTCCAATATTTTGACTGAGGTGATTGTAGCCGTATTAGTGCATTTGCGACAGGAACAATTGAGTAATGTCCGTGATACTTTTTTTATTTGCACTAACATACAATTTTGAGGACAAGCTTTCAGGGCATGTCCCTTCTTCAGAACTAAGAATGATAATTCTATTTGACACAAGAGATAATGGCCTGAATTTGGACATGGGATTCCTCAATCATTATCCAACAATTTTATGACTATCAGCTCAAGCATGACTGCCTCTGCTGGTGTTGTCTTCACCCCCCCTCCCCCCCTCAGACTTTGCTTTTGCTGTGTCTTATCTCTTTTTTTTCCCATCTCTTCTAACATTCTGCTAAATCTTTGTTTCAGTACTGCTTAGACCTGAAGAAGGGGACATTCCCCGAAAGCTTGTCCTCAAAATTGTATGTTAGTGCAAATAAAAAAAGTATCACGGACAGTACTCAATTGTTCCTGTCAATATTTTGACATAACTGAGTTTATAGAACATTTGTTTAGGTCATTACATGAAAGTAAGGTTAATAATATAACTTTGATTACAAAATCTTCAGTTTTACTCAAGTTAGTTGATGCAAAAATGAATACACCCCACAAAAAAAAAACCTACTACATCTAGTATTTTGTATGACCTCCGTGATTTGCAAGGACATCACCAAGTCTTCTAGGCATGGAATGAACAAGTTGGTGACATAGTGCAATATTTATCTTTTTCTATTCTTCAAGAACGACCTCTTTTAGAGCCTGGATACTGGATGGAAAGTGATGCTCAGCTTGTCTCTTTAGAATTCCCCATAGGTGTTCGATTGGGTTCAGATCAGGACACCTACTTGGCCATTGAATCACTTTCACCCTGTTCTTCTTCAGAAATACAACGGCGGCCTTAGATGTGTGCTTTGGGTCATTGTCACGTTGGAAAAGTGCATGATGACCAAGGGCACGGAGTGATGGTAGCTCCTTCTCATTCAATATAGAGCAGTACATCTGTGAATTCATGATATTATCGATGAAATACAGCTCCCCAACACCAGCAGCATTCATGCAGCCACAAAAAAGAACACTGCCACCACCATGTTTCACTGTAGGCACCATGCATTTTTCTTTGTACTCCTCACCTTTGTGACGCCATACAGTTTTGAAGCCATCAGTTCTAAAAACATTTACCATATCTTGGTCTCATCAATCCAGAGTACAGAGTCCCAGTAGTCTTCTTCTTTTTTCAGCATGGGCCCTGGCTAATTTTAGGTGGGCTTTTTTGTACATGGGATTTAGGAGAGGCTTCCTTCTTGGATGACACCCATATGTGCATTCCTCTGCAGTGTACGCCGTATTGTGTCACTGGAAACAATCACCTCAGTATGGCTTTCTACTTCTTTAGCTAACTGCATTGAACTTGTATGGTGATTTTTTTTTCCAACCCTTCTCATCAGAAGACACTCCTGTCGAGGATTTAACTTCTGTGGACAGCCTGGACATCTCTATGAAATGGTTGCAGTTCCATCTTTGTTAAAATTTTGTATCACTTTTGCTACAGTTTTCTGACAGATAAGTAAAGCTTTGCTGATATTCTTGTAGCCTTCACCTTTCTTGTGTAAAGAAATTATTTTCTTTCTCAGGCCTTGTGACAGTTCTCTTCCATGTGGCCAATTGCATGAAATGGGAAGGGGTTTTCTTTGTTAAGCAATGCCCTTTTATAATCAACTGTCTGCTGGACACCCATTTAATGAATAATTAAACTTACCTGTAGTTTTTTCCTTGGTAATTAAGATTTTGTTGTCTAAAATTTAGCTTTGCTCCTAAGATTTTCATTGGGGTGTATTAATTTTCGCAATATAGTCTTGAACGAACTTGTAAGGAAAAATGCTTTTTTGTGTGTGCAAATTAACAAATCTTGTTTGCAATCAATAACCCGCATTTGTGGTAGTATTTTGTAGTATAGGGTCCCATAGAAAATGTTGATTCTGAAAGTAAAGTAAAGGGGTTTTTTTTACAAATCTGTTGGGGTGTACTCATTTATGCTGAGCACTGTATACAAATATTTTTTTTACAAAAATCAAAAATTAACTGGACATCTGTTGCTAAAATACCTTAAGTGCCTCCCTGCCACTATCTATTCATAAGTTGGTTAGGTGTTCTTAATTTCTCTGGTTCCTATTTTAGAACATTTACAAAAAATGCATTTTACCAACTTTTGGTGACGCATCCATGCCCACTTAGGTTAGAGATTACCCAGCTGAATCTAAATTTAGAAAATGATGTAAAGTTATGGGGGTGTGGATGTTTAAAATATATGCATGAACTCACAATCTGCTTAGCAACTCTCCAGTTTTATCCCCATGTTTCAAGTTTGCTGCATGAATATCTGATGTAACTTAAAAATGTTTTCTCTAGGGGCTTTTTCTTCATAAGAATAGCAACACACAAAGAAACGGCATAATGAGCTTCATCTATAACCCAATGGTGAGGCCAGGCAAGAATAAAAGGAGTGCAGAGAACTCTTTGCTTTGTATCTTGGTCTGCAGCACCAGAGCAAAATGAGCAATCTGTAACAAGCACGGAGGCCAATGTGGTGCCCAACACACCATGTGCAGGTCACCTTTTCTCCAGATCACAGTGGGCTTCTAACAGACTGTATTTTTGAACTGCTGACTGCCAATGATAGCCTCAGTCAGGCACTAAGCCCAGTAGTTGAAACAATCCACTGCTTGACTTGCTAAACTTCTATATAATGGTCACTAAGAGTGCTTTGAAACAGGACGGGTCAACATAATACTCTGGTATCATATTCTTTCCTACTCTTCATCATTTTCAGAAATCGCCCACACATAACACAATATCCACCCACCATTGCTCTCCTGGATCCACAGGAACCTTATAAAACTGCCCAACCTGTGTTTGGTATACTTGTACAATACAGAGAAAGATTGATTGTGTCCTGGATGTGGAGCCCATAGAGGAAATCTGCCCCCCCTTGCTGATAGACCTTACTCTCCAGAAACCTCAGCTTCTTCCCCTTGAATCTAAATTTGGAAGATTTTCTCACTAGCAGACATCCCTTTCTGGTCTCTTTACCATCCCATGTACAGCACCTGGATGCAGCAGATTCTCTCGCCATCCTCTCTGCTGGCAGACATCCCTCCACCACCACATCTACATTCCTTTCCAACCTCCTTACCTCCCCACCCATGCTGACAAACATGCATTCCCAACCACTTCACACCCCACTGACAGCACGTTCCTCCCCAGCCATTTAAATATCTTATTCACACCATAACATTTCCAAAAACAAATCTTTTATGTTGCTTTTTTGGCAAACCAGGGGCTGCACACAAGGCTGTCTATATTTAGTAAGTTGATCACCACCAGTATACAACATATATCCCTAATATCCAGTAACCTTTTGGTAAAATTTAATATACGATTATACTGTATATTGGTAAGTAACTATCATATGAGTATAATGTAATATGATCCAATGGAGATCTGGGACAGAGGAATTATTTGAGTTTCTACTTCCCGTTTTGGTGGTTTAACATTTATCAAAGTAGCATATTAAAATTATGGTATAAAATCTGAAAAGACAGTATGGGGTAGTTGGACTAAGGTAAATGGGCACATTCTTTCTGGCACCCCCTCTTACTGAATTTACATTATGAGTCAAATCCTGGTTTACTTGAATCAACTTGTTATTCTCTACTTTTGAGTACTGGAACATGGGCTTTTGGTTGCACAGGAGGTCCGGAGAGGTTTACTAGTTTAAATGTAATGCGTGGCATGGGAAGTTTGGGTTAGGGCAGGGACGCTGGAACATTCTTAGCCCAGGAATTTTCAAAGAATCCTCTTTTATAAGTAAAATACAAATCCACAAGATTAAGCTTTCACAAGAGCTCCAGTATAATATATTACAGGTGTCTCCACACTTTCTGAACAAAGGGCCATTTTATCATCTTCTGACTTAAGGGAGGCCGGACTGTAACCAGTGGGAGTGGAAAATGCAGCAGAAATAGTGCCCAATCGTTGGTGTTAGTAGAAAGAATAGCACCCTATTATTGGTATCTGTGAGAGGAATAGTGCCCCAACATTGGTGTCAGTGGAAGGAATGGTTCCCCACCATTAGTATCAATGAAAGAAAATTTGCCCCAATACTTGTGTCAGAGGAAGGACTGATGCCCCAACATTGGTTTCAGTGGAAGGACTGGTGCTCCAACATTGGTGTCAGTGGCATGAATAGTGCCTCATCTTTAGTGTTAGCGGGAGTAATAGTGCTCTGTATTTTATATCCGTGGATGGAATTATGCCCCATTGTTGATGTCAGTGGCAGGAATAGTACCCCAATGATGGTACCTGTGGGAGGAAAAGTACACCATCTTTAGTGTTTGTGGAAGTAATAGTGTTCTGTAGTTTAAATCAGTGTGAGGAACTATGTCCCAATGTTTGTGTTAGTGGAAGGAATGGTGCCTCATATCAGCGGGAGGAATAGCTCCCCAAGGGCCAGATAATGGCAATTAAAGGGCCGCAGTTTTGAGTCCACCGATATATTATAAAAACATAAGGTAAATATTGCAAGAATTGTAAGAATTATACTATTTTATTTAACAGGACTTACTTGCCATCATGTTAGCCAAGCAGTGGATGTAAACGAGGTCAAAAGAGCAGTATCACAAAATGTGTGGTCATCATGCACAGACTGTATTAAAGAAAGGAGGATGAAGGATGGAGAGCCTGTAGCCTCAGCTGAAGTTTGGTTGTGCCTTAAATGTGGTCATCAGGTAAGAATGTCAACATTATCTGCAACAGAGACTTTAGATGTGATTCTTTATTCACAGTATTTATATATTAAATATTTGCTGTGATGTCCTTCGTTGCACTGGTTAGCATGCATTCCCTGTTATTGTTTGGTTTGTCTGACCTGAAACCCTAAATATCTCAATTATACAGTGCAGGACACAGGCAAAGTATTTCTAGAACCAAAAAGTGACCTTCTGCGCTTGAGTGTGGTGCTTAAGGATTCGATGAACTCTCCACTTGACTGGCTTATAGGTATAGCGTAAAGCATCTTGCTACCCCCTGTGGGTATTCTTTCATATACTAGAACAGCCTTTCTCAACCAGGGTGCCCAAGCACCCTGGGATGCCTTACGTTTTCTTCAGGGGTGCCTTGGCAAAATGTATAAAAATTGCCCAAAACTTGTATACAAGCCAGTGGGTGGAACACGCCGGCCTGTTACACAAAGCCACAGGTTTTCATTGTGCACCATTATGACCATCTAGCCACTGGTGTCCTGACAACCAACAACATCAGTTGATAAGGAGGATGTCAGCTGCCTGCACAGCATCCTAGTTTGCCCCTCCCCTGCCCCTCTTCATCTGCGCTGGGGTCACATTAGCTCAGTGATGGATAAAAACTGAGGGAGAAGAGAAACAATGGAATACTAGTCAGTAACAGAGTGCAAAAGAGTATTTGCTTGGGAAGAATAAATCAGGTCTAATGTTGGGTGTCCTACATGTGTGGATGTTGCTGCGTTATGTACAGTAAAACTATAAGAATGTTCTTTCACATTTTAGGATGGGGTGCCCTTTTAAAATGGTCAGTCTTGAGGCACCCCATTTTAGAATGGGGTGCCTCAAGACTATCAAGAATTTAAAAGGGTGCCTCGGGACTGTCCATAACATTAAAGGGTGTCTTGCCTGAAAAAAGGTTGAGAAACACTGTACTAGAATACAACAACAAAGAGAGTGCGCACCGACCTATCGCATTACCATAACACAATTTTATTAGATATACAGTATGTAAAATAGGTGATATACTCACAAACGCATGACATGCACGAGCATATCAAGAAATGCAAATGAGACCACCTCCAGGTCCACAATGCTCAGCTGATGGCATAGGAAGACCTCATAGCATCCAAAATGGTTTACACATTTGGAGGGTCAAGCCCTCTCCCAGGGCTCTGAGGAGGAGGGTTTGACCCTCAAAACGCATAAGAGTTTTGGACGCTATGAGGTCTTCCTATGCTATCAGTTGAGCGCTGTAGACCTGGAAGCGGTCTCATGCATTTTTTGATACACTGGTATGTCATGTGTTTGTGAATATATCACCTGTTTTACATAAATCTAATAAAATTGTGATATGGTAATGCGCTAGGTTGGTGTGGCCTCTCTTTATTGTTGTTTTAAAGTATTCATAGACCCTGCGCTATAGGCTAGTACCTTCAGGTTATTTGACACTGGAAAGTTTTCGAGGGCACACTCCCTGGGTGCCTCCCCTATAACCCTACTCTAGTCTGTGAATCCTCAGGTGGTGGACTTTTTCTCCTTGGGGGAAATCGCACTTAGCTTAATTGTTTTTTTATTTTCCTGATATTTTATCTTTGGATTCTTCAATCAACTCATGACTGTCTTGTAATGCCACAGATAAAAACAGCACATCCAGATCAGTGCAACCTCAATAAATCTTGCTAATGTGGAGAAGCTCACTGCTGCTATACTCAGAAGCCTTAGTATTGATTTGGCTTGATTCAAAACCTAGTGGGGGTATTTGTCCTATTCAGGATTTAAAATCCCCAAACCGATTTTTTTTAAATTCCAAAATTTTGCTTAGATTCCACAAGGTCGGTAAATGCCTTTTTGAGACAAGGTGAACACATGGCATCCGTCAACATCCAAGTTGCCTATCTGCATATTCCCATTTATCTACCTCCTCTTCGCTTTCTGCGTTTTACAGTGGCAGACAATTACTTGGCCTAGCCTCTAGGGTATTATAAAAGTATTCTTGCCCTTCTCAGAATTCAGGGCATCCAGGTCACAGGTTATCTAAACAACCTTCTCCTGAAGAGCTCATCTCCATTTCATCTGTTGGCAGATGTCCATAGATCAATTCAGATGCTCCAGGCTTTTGGTCGGGTGATCAATTTAAAAAAAAATATGCTCTCCAGCCTTATTTTCGCTTGGAATACTTGGATCTGGTTCTGGACACATCCCAATCTAAGTTTTTCCTTCTAGAGAAGAAAATTCTCTCTCTTTCAGAGCCCACACTCAGTTGAGATCAAAGATATATCCTACAATTAGATTCTCTGTGTCCATTTCCCAATTTCATTTCAGACCTCTCCAACACAGCATCTTGTTGACCTGGAATAAGCATGCTGCTTTTTCCGACCTACTTATGTTCCTGTCCAGCCAAGCAAGGAATTCCCTAGTTTCTTTGATCTCCAGCTCAACTTTTACAATGTGGAAGTCTTTCCTTCCCTATCACTGTAAAATGATAACAAGAGATGCTAGTCTTTCAGACTGGGGAGGAATGTTTCCAGTCCCTCAGGGTCCAGGCAACATGGTCACCAAAGGAAGCCAAGCTCCTCATCAACATCCTGGAGTTCAGAATAGTTTGGATGGCTCTACGAACTGGAACCCCTTCTGGGAAGACATCTAATTAGGGTGCAGTCAGACAATGCTGCAGCTATTGCTTACATCAACCGCCAAGGGGACACAGGACTCTTGCAGCCTTGAAGGAAGCAATCTAGATAATCTCACAGATGGAAATTCACTGTTCTATGACCTCATCCCAGCAGTAGTAAACTGAAAAGTGAACTATCTCAACCGCCACTGCCTGGATCAAGCCCTTCACCCAGACATCTTCAATCTGATATGTCAGAAACGGGACTCCAGATGTAGAGATCCTAGCCTCCAGGTTCAACAACAAACTACCTGTGTTGTAGCCAGGACCAAGGATTCTTAAGCACTGGCCTTTGATGCATTGATATTTCCTGGTCTCAGTTTTGGCTAATGTACCCCTTCTCTCCAGTGCCTCATCTGCACAGAAATATAGAGCAAAATAAGAAAACAGTGAATAACATTGCACCAAACTTGCCCAGAAGAACCTGGTACACAACCATACCCAGTAGATGACCCGTGGCCTCTTCCCAATAGGCCAGATCTGCGGTCTCAGGGCTCTCTATTCCATCCTACTTCTCAGTCTCTGGCTTTAATGGCATGGCTGCTGAAGCCCAGGTCTTAAGGACAAAGGGGTATCTGAGTCTGTTATTTCTACCTTGCTAAAAGCAGGACAAGCCAGTTGCAGGAAGATCTACGATCGTACCTGGAAATCCATCTTTTGCCTGGTGTGATCACAGCCATTTCAGTCTCAGAGATTTCTCTGTGACTTGCATTTTGGCTTTTGTCAAAATCAGGTCTTGACCAGAACTTGACATTAAGCACTTTGAAAGGACATGTTTTGGCCCATTCTTTTTCAAAAGCCTATGGCTTTGCTGTCCCTTGTAAAAACTTTTCTTTATGGTGTATCTTGCATCAAGCTCCCATTCTCTCCCTGTGTTTCCTTGGGATATCAGCTTAGTTCTCTTGTTTTCTCGATTTGGTGGCTCTCTCTTGTATGGAGCCATTCCTCATACTTTACAAAGACAAAGGTGTCTTATGCCTAAGACTATCCTTTTTTCCCAAAGCGGTGTCTGTCTCCCACTTCAATGAGGACATATGCCCTGCTCCAGAGCATCTAAAGGAAATCTTTCTTCATAGCCAGAGCCACTAGAGTCTATCTCAAAGATACAGTTTCGATCAGACAGACGGATTTCCTATTTGCCCTGTTCTTGGGAGCTTGCAAAAGGCACCCTGCTTTCATCATCATGAATTCCACCATCACAAGATGGATAAGAAATTTAACCACTGAAACGTATACCCTCCAGGACTATCTCCTCCTGTGCTTTTACATGCACTTTTCACCATGTCAATGGGAGATTTCTGGGCCCATCTGCACCAGGATTCTGTCGCCCAATTGTTTGAACCTTGCTTACAGGGTTTGTTGTCTGAGAACCAATGAATCTTGTTACCTGCATTCGAGTCTGGGTTGAGCACAGTGGATCTCTGTTGCCTGTGTGCACTCTATGAATACTTTAACCCATGACCTGTACTGTTTGATTTAGTTAAGAGGAATTTGGACTTACCTGTAAATTCCATATCTTCAAGAGGCCACCCTGCCTTCATTCCTTGGCTACTCGATGTTGCTTGCTACAAAACTGAGGATTCACAGAGTAGGGCGGGGTTATAGGGGAGGTGCCCAGGGAGTGTATCCTCAAAAGTATTGCCAGTGTCCAATGACCTGAAGGTACGAGCCTATAGTCCAGGGTATATGGGTTCTTACAAACAAATAAATTAAAAATCCAGTATTTATACTATCGTTTGTAAATGCTATAGCGGTCGCGCAAACCAATTAATTTATGTTTATTGGGATTACTTTTTTACCAAAGACATGTAGCAGCATACATTTTGGCCTAAATTTATGAAGAAATTTGTTTTTTTTTTAAATTATTTATTGGATATGTTTTATAGCAGAAATTAAAGAATATTGTGCGACCACCAACTAAACATTTACTGGCTAGCTAAATCTTTATTGATGTATGCACAGTTAGACAGGTTCTTACTTTACATGTTGGGTCTATACATGAAGGGTCTATAATTTTTATCATTGGTGTATTTTAAATTATAGGGACAGAATATAAACCAAAAATCCAGAAAAAACACGTGCTACAAATGTTATAAACTTAATTGCAGTTCAGTGACTAAAATAAGTATTTGATCTCCAAGCAAAACATGACTTAGAACTTGGTGGAGAAGCCCTTGTTGGCAAGCACAGAGGTACAACTTGTCTTGTAGTTGGTTACCATGTTTGCCCACATCTCAGGAGGGATTTTGGTCCACTTTACAGATCTTCTCTAAATCCTAAAGGTTCCTTGACTGTCACTTGGCAACTCGAAGTTTCAGCTCCCTCCATAAATTTTCTATAGGATTAAGGTCTGGAAAGTGGCTAGGCCACTACATGACCTTAATATCCTTCTTCTTGAGCCACTCTTTTGTTGCCTTGGCGGTATGTTTTGGGTCATGCTGGAAGACCCACCCATGACCCATCATCAGTGTTCTGGCTGAGGGAAGAAGGTTCTCATCCAAAATTTTACAATACATGGCCCTGTCCATTGGCCTCTCAATGCAACAAAGCCGGCCTGTACCTTTAGCAGAGAAACAGCCCCAAAGCATAATGTTTCTTTCTCCTCCGACTGTAGGAATGGTGTTCTTCGGGTCATAGTTAGCATTTTTCTTCCTCCAAACATGGCGAGTCGCGTTAATTCAAAGAACTCAATTTTTGTCTCATTTGACTACAGCACTCTCTCCCAATCCTTCTCTGAATCATTTAGATGTTCATTGGCAAACTTCAGACAGACCTGTACATGTGCTTTCATGAGGAGAGGGACCTTACGGGCACTACAGGATTCAATCCATTTCAGCGCATTGTGTTACTAATGGTTTGTTTGGTGACTGTGGTTCCAACTGCCTTGAGATCATTCACAAGCTCCTCCCATGTAGTTCTGGGCTGATCCCCTGAATACTCCATGAGGCAAAATCTTGCATGGAGCTTCAGACCGAGAGCGATTGATGGTTATTTTGTATTTCTTACATTTGTGAATAATCGCTCCAACAGTTCTCTCCTTCTCACCAAGCTTCTTGCCGATGGTCTTGTAGCCTATTCCAGCCTTGTGCAGGTCTACAATCTTGTCCCTGACATCCTTTGGCAGCTCTTTGGTCTTGCACATGGTAGTGTCCTAGAAAGAGATTTTGTGGACAGATGTCTTTTATACACATAACGAGATGTCCTTAGGAGCATCTTTTTAAATTGACAGGACTAATCTCCAAGGAGCAGGGCCCTCCTAACCCTCTTGTATTGAACTGTATTGTTGCTGTATTGTCTCCCGTTATATTGTAAAGCGCTGAGCAAACTGTTGGCGCTATATAAATCCTGTATAATAATAATATGATATATATCTCTAATGAGAACAAGATCTCCAAGTTGCAAAAATTCTCTCTTTACTTCAAGTGTATCTTCATACAAACAAATTCTCGTTCATACATATATATATATATATATATATATATATATATATGTGTGTGTGTGTGTACCACATGGGCACATAGCCTGCCTGTGAGAGCCAGAATTTGTGTTGGTTGGTAGGGGATCAAATACTTTATTTTTCTCACTGAACTGCAACTCAATTTATAACATTTGTATCATGTGTTTTTTCTGGATTTTTGGCTGATATTCTCTCTCTATCATTTAAAATACATGAATGATAATAATTATAGACCCTTCTTTTCTTTGTGAGTGGGCAAATTTTCCCCTCTGTATGGTTTATTGGTCAAGTCTCTGTAGTATTTTTGAAGTATGACACACACGCGTGACTTCTTTACATTGATTACCTATTGACAAAAACATGTTTGTGTTCTTTTTATCGCTTCTTTGGAAGCTGCATACACTAACTGAAATATAAGTTGTTTACATTATTAAATCAGCCCATCTCATTGCCATATCTATTTATATCACACTTGGCACAAATACTTGTTGACCTTTATCTAGTTATAGGCTATGCATACAAGTGGATTAATTTTCCACTTAACACAGCTAGGTTTTTCCTTGCCTGTATTCCTATATATCTGATACATGTAACGTAAGAACCTGTCTAACTGTGCAAACATAAATAAATATTTTGCACAATATTCTTTACTTTCTGATATAAAACATATCCAATAAATACTTTAAAAAAATCAAATTTAAAAAAATCAAATTTCTTCATAAATTTAGGCCAAAATGTATTCTGCTACATGTCTTTGGTAAAAAAAAAAATCCCAATAAACATAAATTAAATAGTTTGCATGAAAAGTGTATCACCTACAAATGATAGTATACGCACTGTATTTTTTATTTATTTATTTTGATACTAGTAATGCAATAATCAGCAACTTATAGTGGGACTGTGATAGTGCAGTGGGCAATCTGACACTATCTGACACTTTGTGGCAACTAACGAACTAGTTCTAAAAATATACATTGCCACTGTACTAATGTCACTGGCTGAGAAGGGGTTAACATCTAGGGGCAGTCAAAGGGTTAACTGTGCACCTATCAATGTGTAAAGTATGTAAAATGTGCTACTTTTACTAAGCAATGTGACTGTTTTTACTCCCACATCGCTCCACTCATAGAGAGCCCTGTGTCGTTTAGCAACACAGGGCTCTCTTCTGTCTTTCTCTCAGCTGATCAGTGGTTCCCAGCCATAAATCATTAGCCAGGCAGGACAAATGCTGTTCTTGGCACAGCAGATCATAGATCATCATGACTGCGTAAGCAATCACAGTGTAAAAAACAAAAAAATCTGATTACACCTCAAAGCAGGGGTGGTCTGGTGACCATATGTAGAAAAATAATTGCAAAAACAATTCTTTTTTACATGCTGTAACCAGAGCACAGGTATTGTGCACAGTGTGTCACCAGAGCACAGCTTGGTGACATTGTACTTTACTGGCGACACTGTACTGCTGTGGCGGTGATCAGAGACAATGGCTTGCAAGTACTATCAGAGCAGCCAACCATTGTACATGATCACCGCCACAGCAGTACAGTGTCACCAGACCAGTGCTGTCTGTCACTACAGTGTCCCTAATGTTCACATGTACAATGCTGTCTGAAGAGTCACCTGTGTTTTAAATCACTCTTTCAAGGGCAGTTGGCAGGCAGTGAGGAGGTGTTGTATTGCCTTCTCACAGTTAAATGGGTTGCAGTTGGCGAGCATAGTGGGGGTACAAATCCTCCCACAGCTCCAGTCGCTTCCTCTACAGCTAAAGCTAAATAGAGGTAGTGGTTGCAATGCAGTAAAACTGTGGCTCAACTGCAAGGTTTTTCTGCTCACAACCTTACGTGTGAACGAGCCATAACTGTGCAGCCAGCAACAATTTTCCTGATCACTACCACACTAGTTACAGTGTCACCAGACCAGTGTACGCCAGTAACGGTGCCACTGATTGTCGCCACACCAGTCACAGTGTTACCAGACTAGTATACGTCAGCAATAGTGTTTTTGATTACTGCCACTCTAGTCCCTGGTGTCAGCACACCAGTGCAGCTAGCAACAATGTTCCTGATCACCACAACATCAATGTAGTGTTGCCCCTGTTTGCCGCCTGCAATGACCCCAGTCTCTGCCGGCCACCTGAACTGACCCATATGCACATCCGACTGATTATGTTCCTGTGAGACACCAGCCACCCCCTGTAGATAGCTGCACTACTGGAACCACAGGAACTTTTTTGTTCCTCCTTTCTTCAGCCTCCTGTATTTCCTGACAAGTGAACATGGCATTGCTGGGGGCAGCCATATATCAGTATGTTAGGCTTGCTTGGCATATAGAAACAGGGACTGCTATAGTTGATGCTACATTGACTTTTATTCCCTGACCACTTGTACTGATTCAACTATTACAGTACATTGGTTGATTTTTGTGATAAAATACTATGCCCAGTACATAATCTGTCTAGACATTAAAAAAGTCTCACATATGCTATCGACATACTCTGGAGTAGTAACAGAAAGTATTTTGGGGAGTAATTCTAGGTATAACCATGCTGTGTATGAGAAATATCTTATTAACCACTTCCCGAAAATGCCATAGCCGAAAGATGGCTACATCATGGTCGTCTAGTTCTTGGAGGGTGCCTATAGACGTTCTCCCAGAACCACTCCCCTGCATGCCCCCTGGGCATGCTCTGTGGTCATTGTGTCCTAGGGACACAGCTGATCACCGATCAAGGTAAAGGGCCAATTACAGCAGCCCTTTACTATGTGATTAGCTGTGTCCAATCACATTTCCTTTCTTCACTTGCTGTCACTGTGAGAGGATAGGAGAGCAGATAACCAGCAATCCTGACAGGACACATTTACACTGATAAGCAGGACACTGATCATCAGTGCCCTGCTTATCAGTGCAGCCCCATCATTGCCCATCAGTGTAGCCTATTAGTGCCCATCAGTGCAGCCTTTCAGTGCCCATCATTTCAGCCTCATCAGAGCACATCACTTTAGAAGAAAAATTACTTGTTTGCAAAATTTTATAACAGAGACTAAGAAAGACATTTTTCAAAATTTTCAGCCTTTTTAGTTCAGTAAAAAATAAAAATCCAGTGGTGATTAAGTACTGCCAAAAGAAAGTTGCATCTGTCTCAAAAAAATGATAAAAGTTTCATATGGGTACAGTGTTGCATGACTGCACAATTGTCATTCAAAGTATGACAGCGCTGAAAGCTGAAAATTGGCCTGAGCTGGAAGGAGGTAAAAGTGTCCAGTATTGAAGTGGTTAAATTGTGTTTACTCTCCAAAATGTGGTAATTTTGGGGATGTTTCTATTCTCCTGATGCTCCAGGGACATCACAATTGCGATAGGTTTCAGGAAATTAGATTCACAATTTATGCTCCTAGAAAGCCTGTAGGTGCTTCTTGGATTTTTGGCCTCTCTATGAGGTTAGGGTGTGAAAAAGTCTAACACGTGGTAATACTCAGAAAAAGTAGCAGAATGTGTTTTGGGGTTTAATTCTTCTAAGTATGCCTGTGCTGTGTGTTAGAAATATCTTGACAACTTTGCATAAAAAATATATTTTTATTTTCATTCTATATTTTCCAAAAACTTGTGACAAATTAAGTCATCAAAAGACTCACCAAGCGTCTCAGGGTATTTGCTTTGCAAAATGTGGTCATTTTGTGGGTATTTCCGTGGTCCTGGAGCTCCATGGCCTTTATAATTGTGATAGGTAGTCAGGAAATTAGATGTGTAATTTATGTCTCAAAAAGGCCTGAAGGTGCTCCTTCAGATGTATAATGTATTCTAAAATAGAGGTGCTCATTGGAGTTTGGGCCCCTCTATGCATTTAGGCTGTGAAAAAGTCTCACTTATGTGGTATCTCCATACTCGGGAGTAGTAGCAGAAGCGTGTTAGAAATATCTTATTAATTGACAATTATGTGTAAAAAAAAAAAAAATCAAATTTTCAAAAGACTCATTATACCTTGCAGAGAATACGCTGGGGTGTTTGCTTTCCAAAATGTGGTCATTTTGTAGTTGATTCTTCCATTCCATTCAGGGTCTCAAGATACAGTATATGATAGTCAGGAAATCAGACGTATAACGTATTCTAAAATAAAGGTGATCATTGGAGTTTGGGCCCCTCAATGAATATAGGCTGTAAAAAAAGTCTCACACATGTGGTATCCCCATACTCGGGAGATACCGTATTTTTCGCCGTATAAGACGCACTTTTTCTTCCCCAAAACTGGGGGGTAAATGTCAGTGCGTCTTATGAAGCGAATATGGAGCGGCCAGTCCGGTATTTCCACCGCGGCCATGTCAGAATACCGGGCCGGCCGCTCAGCTCTGCAGCGGGACCTTACCTGTTCCTCTATCCAGCGGCGTGCTGTCTTCCCGGCTTCTGTAGTGTGGGCACTGGGCATGACAGCCGGGTGCCAAGTGCGCATGCGCAAGAAGCGGTGCTTTTTGTGAATGGTAAGGCGGTACCTGGGACACATGACAGATCCCAGAAGCTGCCGGACCAATCACAAAGCGCAAGTGCTTCTCACTCATGCGCACTGGGCACCCGGCTGTCATGCCGAGCGCCATTACAGAAGCCGGGAAGACAGCGCACGGCTGGATCGAGGAACAGGTAAGCTCAAACAAAAACTCTGCGGAAGTAAGAGCGGGTACCTGTCAAATTCAGGTACCCGCTCCCCACCTTCCCAAAGGTCAGCAGTCATCTGTACTGTCCGCAGTCTCTGGTCATCCCTGTGCTGTCCGCAGTCTCTGGTCATCCCTGTGCTGTCCGCAGTCTCTGGTCATCCCTGTGCTGTCCGCAGTCTCTGGTCATCCCTGTGCTGTCCGCAGTCTCTGGTCATCTCCTGTACTGTGTCTGCAGTCCATCAGTTCAGAATTTTTTTTTTCCTGTTTTCTGCCTCTAAAACCTAGGTGCGTCTTATGGTCAGGTGCGTCTTATACGGCGAAAAATACGGTATAGCAAAATGTGTTTTCAGGTGTAATTCTAAGTATGTCTATGCTGCGTGTGAGAAATAATTTGTTAAACTGACAACTTTGTAAAGAAAAAACAAATTTTATTTAATTTCTTCATTTTCCAAAAAATGGAGACAAAAAAATTATGTAAAAAAACTTACCTTGCCATTTAAGAAAAGAAAGGCAGTTAGTACATCAGGATTGATCAAGTTTCAAATGCATATACCATAGTTTGTAGATTATATAACTTTAACACAGACTAAATAATATACACTAAATTGGGTTATTTTTACCAAAGACCTTTCTGTCTTTTCGCAAATAATAAAAAACCCAGTGCTCATTAAATACCACCAAACAAAAGCTCTATCTGTCTCTAAAAGTGATATACAATTAATGTGGGTACAGTGTTGCATGACTGAGTAACTGTCATTCAAAGTATGAAAGTGAAAAATGGCCTGGGCAGGAAGGGGGTGAAGCAGTCCGGTTTTGATGTTGTAATAATACACATATGAGTATATATAATAAATATAAAAAAAACATAATGTGCATTCCTTGTATGTGAATGATTCATACACAATCCTAAACAGTGAGCAGGCAGGTCGTGGATATTTGTTAAATCACCGTGTGACCTTCCGAATTGATGGCCTAAACTAAGGGTGACCTGCTGCACTTTAGAGTGTGTGGCTTAAGGTGACTTCGTAAGATTAATAGACACACATTTATTGGGTGGTGGAAAAAGATACACAAATTGTTCACATACAGTATAATGAATGCTCAAAAAGTCAAAGAAGCACTTTTTAATCAGAGTATAGCATCAAGTTAATTAAACTCCTGAGATATTGATCTGGTCAGTTAAGTAGCAGAGGGGGTTGTCAATCAATTTTAACTGCTTTGGTGTTAATGAAATTAACAACAGGTGCACTAGATGGGCAACAATGAGACGACTCCCAAAACAGGAATGGTTTTACAGGTGGAGGCCACTAACATGTTTTTCCCTACTCATCTTTTTCTGTTTTCACTAGTTTTGCATTTGGCTAGGGTCAGTGTCACTACTGGTAGCATGAGGCGATACCTGGACCCTACAGAGGTTGCACAGGCAGTCCAACTCCTCCAGGATGGCACATCAATGTGTGCCATTGCCAGAATGTTTGCTGTTTCTCCCAGCACAGTCTCAAGAGCATAGAGGAGATTCCAGGAGACCGGCAATTACTGTAGGAGAGCTGGACAGGACCATAGAAGGTCCTTAACCCATCCGCAGGACCGGTATCTGCTCCTTTGTGCAAGGAGGAACAGGATGAGCACTGCCAAATGACCTCCAGTAGGCCACTAATGTGAATGTTTCTGATCATACAGTCAGAAACAGACTTCATGATGGTGGCCTGAGGGCCCGACATCCTATAGTGGCCCTGTGCTCACTGCCTGGCACCATAGAGCTCAATCGGCATTTGCCATTAAACACCAGAATTGGCATGTCCACCACTGGTGCCCTGTGCTTTTCACAGATGAGAGCGGGTTCACCCTGAGCACATGTGACAGATGTGAAAGGGTCTGGAGAAGCCGTGGAGAACATTATGCTGCCTGTAACATTACTCAGCATGACCGTTTTGGGGGTGGGTCAGTGATGGTCTGGGGAGGCATATCCATGGAGGGACGCACAGACCTCTACAGGCTGGACAATGGCACCCTGACTGCCATTAGGTATCGGGATGAAATCCTTGGACCCATTGTCAGACCCTACGCTAGTGCAGTGGGTCCTGGGTTCCTCCTGGTCCACGACAATGCCTTATGTGGTGAGAGTATGCAGGCAGTTCCTGGAGAATGAAGGAATTGATATCATTGAATGGCCTCCACGCTCGCCTGACCTAAATCCAATAGAACAACTCTGTGATATCATGTTTCAGTCCATCCGACGCCACCAGGTTGCACCTCAGACTGTCCAGGTGCTCAGCGATGCCCTGGTCCAGATCTGGGAGGAAATACCCCAGGACACCATCTGTCGTCTCATTAGGAGCATTCCCCGACATTGTCAGGAAGGCATACAAGCATGTAGGGGGCCATAAATGCTACTGAGTACCATTTTCACGTGACATTGTGTGGAGTTAGCTGGTGTCGCTCGGGGCGGATCGTGTTGTCACACTTCTAATAACCTGCAGAGCTACATGAGAAGAGTGACAGAGCCATTACTGAGAGTGGAGTGAGCAGTGAGGGGGAATACCTGACCAGACCTTATTCACCTTTAAAGGGGCCTCCAGTTCATCCACTGAGAGCAGTTTCTCTAAATGCACTTATTGATTGCGCATCTGGTGAGTGCACAGTCTTTACATCTTTGGTCACGTCACCACAGTACTGGATAGACCACCAATAACTGAAGATTACCAGATCTTCCATGCACCTATATTTGGACAATCTAGATATCATCTTTTTAGCACTTTCTAGCACTATTGGTCACTACACAGTGACACTGTGAGGGACCGCCGAGCGGCACCACTAGCACTCCACCGGTCAGGCGTGCCCAGAGCGCGGAGTCTAAGCCCCAGGGTACTTGTTCACCAGGGCCCCTGATGGTGGGGATGGACTTGTAGTACCCCGAGACCAGGTCGCCTCTACTGAGCACACCTGTCAGTGGTAGTGGTGTTCGCCAGGGGCTCCAACCAGGGAGAGCCAGATGTGAGGAGGTCGGGTGACCCCGATGGGATGGATGGATGGATGGCTGAGCAAGTGCGTAGTCAGACAGGCCGAGTCGGTATTGTAGAGGACGGTAAGGTACAAGGGAGCAGGCAGAGAATCGTCGGGTCACACGCCAGGTCAGCAGCAGGAGGTCAGATCTAATAAGGGGCATCCAGGGAGAGAGGTCAGGCAAGCAAGGGTCTGGGCAGGAGAAATCAGCAAGGTCAAAGGCAATCCGGGTCAATAACTTACTAGGCACAGGTACAGGAACACAGGAAGCAGGTAAGACCAGAAGGCAACGAAATGACAGCTCAGGGACCTTTAAATATCCCGCCCTGCGCTGCCATCGGTGCCCAGCGGGCGGCCGCGGCTTCTACTGCGCATGCGCGAACTCGAACGCCGCGGCCGGCCCGGACCTAGTGCCCGTGCGCTGGGTGGAGCAGTGCGCCTGCGCCGAGCCCATCGCGGCGGGGATCGAGGAGATCCCTGACATTGCCCCCCCCCTACGGGCAACCTCCGGATGCCCACCCGATCTCTCCACCACGGGTGATCACGAAGAAACCCCCGGACAAGCCTAGGTGCATGGACATTATGGGCTGGCTCCCACGAATTGTCCTCAGGGCCGTAGCCCTTCCACTTGATGAGAAATTGGGTCTGGCCCCCCCTTCGTCGGCACTTCAGGATTGCCTCCACCTCGAATTCTTCTTCCTCTTCAACCGTTACGGCCTCCGGGGGCCTGGATTCCCGTTCTGGGAAGGCATCAGGGACTACTGGTTTCAACAGGGACACGTGGAAGACAGGGTGGATCTTGAGTGTCTCAGGGAGAACAAGTTCATAGGCCACCTCATTGACCATCCGTTTGATGCAAAAAGGGCCTATAAATTTAGGTCCCAACTTCTTTGACGGGCAGAGCAACCTCAAGTTCGACGTAGCCAGCCAAACCTTCTCTCCGGGCTGCAACACCAGATCCCCTCTTCGCTTCCTATTAAAAGCCCTCTTGTAGTCCTCTTGGGCTTGATGGATGGCTTCCTGTAGTTTCCTATTGTTGGAGGTGAAGAAGGTCAGTGCATCCTGTGTCGCTGGAATCGGGCATTCCGGGACCAAGTCCGGGAGGAAGATCGAGGAGATCCCTGACAGACAGAGTTATGCAATACCACAGAGTCACTTTTACCTTTTTTGATATATCCGCACTTTCTCACGAGTCACATTATTTATTCATATATATTTATTCATGTGTTTGATTTATGGAACCGTTTTCATATATGGTTATATTGATTCTAAGCTTTAGCGCTGCACCTTACTTTATATTATGCTTTAGAGGTTTTTTTTATGCTTTTCGGGGTTTCAGCAGCTTATTGGACTTTTAGCATGCTGCTCACTTAACCTCTTTTGTGTATGTGTATATATATATATATATATATATATATATATACTGTATACAGTACTGTGCAGAGGTTTTAGCCAGGTGTGAAAAAATGCTGTAAATTTAATAATGCATTCAGAAATAGAAGTGTTAATAGTTAATTTTTATTTTTTATGATTATGGGAAATCATACATTTTGTTCCTGATATATTTTTGTGCATTATATAAATCTGCTAGAAAAGTAACACTGTGTGTTGATTTTGTATGCATTCAGGGCTGTAGCTCCAACTCAGAATGCCAGCACTCCTTGAAACATTTTCAAATGTCACATAGTGAGCAACACTGCATTGCAATCAACCTTAGTACATGGATCATTTGGTAAGTACTGATTTATTTTCACTAATGTTATTGTGAACATTTTTTTATATATCTAAAACTTTTGCATATGTGAAGTAGTTAGTTGCTGGTTTAAGGCAATAATTGTAGTGAATTACTACAACACCCATAACTACATAATACAAATAGAAAAATAGTATAGTAAAAAGCTATTAAAGAAAACCTACCAAACATCCAACACTGAAACTTTGCCAAACTATAATTTTTAAAAAGAAAAACTGCTTTCCATGATGTTATAAAAAAAAATGAAATTTTAAAATCTAAAATTCACGTCAAATAAAATCAAACTATTCTAGAAAAATTCTAGTATAGGAAAACTATCCCTATATAAACTACCACCATTCAATTTAAAAATTCTGAACAATGAGACACTCCTGAATGCCTCAAGGGGCTTCTTTAGTAACATGACTGTATTTACGGCAGCAGGGCTGTTCATGTGCTGCCTTTTAGCTCCACGCTCTGATTGCTCATCGCGGGGTGGAAGATCACTGGGGAGATAGTAATGACCACAATACAGAAGAAAAAAAGGTGTTATGCCTTCTGGAAATTATGCAATCCTTAGTCTTAACAGTATTATAGTTATATTAATGGTATTAATTACTTCACTGCACAAACATGGTCTACTGGGTTTACATACACTTTAAGAGTTGATTTGGATAAACACAATAAACCACATAACTGACTGCTTATTGTGGGAGAAAATACATCCTTCCCAGCAGTCAGAACTGCAGTGTATGTGTTGTCGGGGGAAACATTGCCAAGCTTTTTTAAATTTAGTTGTTATGGCTTATATTGGGTTATTTTTTTCTATAATATAGTTTTTCTGGAATGGTTTGAATTGATTTAAAATGAGATATAAAGTAGAACTCTCTCAATCAAAATTAAAGTAGTATTAAAGCCAAAAGCAAACATTATAGCAGTGTTTTTCAACCTCTTTTTAGTCAAGGCACCTTTTAGAATTGTGTACAATTCTGTGGCACACCAGTCTCAGGGCTCATTCACTAAGGTGGTGCTCCCAAGTGCAAGTGCTTTTTTGTCTGTTCCCACAAGTTGCATTTTTAATTAGGCTGCTCTATGCTCGTGAAACATGCAAAAAAGGTGGTAGCGTGATCTTTAAATTGAGCCCCACCAAAATGCATGGTACTGCGGCATTAAGAATTATTAGCACCTGCTTGCAACAGTAAAAGGCAACGTATTTCTGTGTGATGCTGGAAAAAGCACATTGCCGCACTGCACCTGGTAAGAAAAAACACTAAAATGTTGTTTGTAAGGCAGAGTTCAGTGACCAGTAGGTTGTGAAACGCCCACTCCATCTGCTCAGCTAGCACAAATCCCCCATACTAGTACAATCCCCCCCACCCCCAAAATCCCCCCTCGTAGCACAACCCCCCCCCCCAGCACAAACCCTTTCTCCAAAATGCCCCTTCCTCCAACAAATTCCCCCCCCACAAATGCCCTCTCCTACCACAAATCCCCCTATACTAGCCACAAACCCCCCTTCAAAATGCCTCCTCCTCCCACAAATCCCCCTTCCCCCCGCAAAATAACCCTTCTAGCACAAATCCTCCACTCCTTCTAACACCCCCCCCCCCCCTTTTGCCTTTATCACAGCAAAATCACATAAAGCCCTGTACAGTCCGATGATTAAAAGTAACCCCGTTAGCTTCTGTGTACAGAGAGCAGTTTCTGTTCCTCCTCTGGGTTCTATCCACCTCCCTGCTGCTATCTATTACTATTGCCGGCAAAACCGAAAGCTCTGTGTATAGCCCGACTTCTCCTTAGCAACCGAAGACGTCATCGGTTGGTAGGACGCAGGCAGGTGGCTTGCAAAGCTTTTGATTTTGCTGGCAATAGTAATAAATAGCAGCAGGGAGGGGGAGATAGCCTGGAGGAGGAACAGGATCTGCTCTCTGTACACAGAAGCTAACCGAGGTAACTTTTAATCATTGGACTGTACAGGACTTAATATAATTTTTTCCGTGGTACCGTGGTTCCGTGGTACCCCGGTTAAAAAAAAACCCTGATTTAGAGCATTATATTGTATCTCACCATTTTTTTAGATGTGATGGTTGAATTCATTTTCTTTTTGAGGCATTCTTTCTTCTGGTGATCTTGCCAGTAAGTCTGATGTTTTTCAAAAGAACAAGCTCTTCAGCAGAATGTATCAGTTACAAAGATGAAACAAACCATTTAACACCAGTAGGGGTGCTTACAATGATCAGCTTTTATTTATGTAAAACCTAAAGTGTTACTAATCCTTTGCATTGTGTAAAAAGGCTGTTTGATCCTTTCTTCTCTGCCCCTCCTCTTGTTGAAATGACCAGCTGATACAGACTGCATCGTTGTCACATGCACATGCTCAGTTTGGTGTCTATTGCTAGAGAGGGTTTTTTTTTTTTTTTTTGGGAGAGTGCATGTGATCAGCACAGGGCCAATCAGCACTGTCCAGACAGGGGGTCAGGACTTTCACATCCTCCTAGAGCAGAAAAAAACTCCTCCTACAAGCTTTACCAGTGCTCTGCTGAAGTCACAAGACTGCTCTAACTGCTGAGTCCTGGGTTTAGTAACACTTTAATCCAGAGTGGGGGGTACTCTAATACAGGAAGTATGTTACTGGACAGGTCACCAGGTGGAAAAAAAAGCATGGAGAAAAAAAATAAAACAAATGCAGCCATCACATCTATACTGTAAATCTTTATGTTGCTAGCATGAGCATATAGATTGGAAAGTTATTTACTTATTTATAACTTTTTTTTACATTTCTCCAATTGCTTACTGGTTGCTTGCCAATGTCAAAACAATATCATACATCTCAGATGTCTTCATAGGCATTTGTTTATTCTTTCATCTGGTGGAGGAGAGGAGGGACTTTCTCAACTAAGCACACCCTCCTGACTCCATGCCTGGGCTAAGGGCAGATGGATTTCAGGAAGTAAATGCTACATGAGTCATCTCCCCTTACTCAAGATGACTGTGACTAGAAATTTTAGGGGGTGTTTTTCTAAGTGATTTCTCAACAAACTAAAACATAAAGAAATTGAATGGATGGATGGGTGAATTTACGTTGATTATTAAAAACGAATTAATTAACATTTTCAGTTTGTGGTACTCAGCTACAGTCTATTTTTGCTTAAAATTTAATAACAAATTTTGTTTTTTGATAATAATGTGAACACCACTTTCATTACTACTATTATACACCATATCAATGCTTTCTACAGTTCATGTTAAAGAAAAGCTTGAATGCAGCAGTACTTTGTGTTCTTTCAGTATGAATAAACAGCACACTTAGGTTTTTAAGTGCATCTCCAACCAAAATATCTCTTTGTTTGATGGAGTGAGGCAACATTAAGCCTCCCACCAGGTCTTCACTGGTCTCAATGAGGAACATCCGCCCAAGGCAAGCAGCCTAACCGGTGCATTTTAGATAAGCTGTTGTGTGGAATTTCTGTGAAGAATCTAATAGAAGGTGCAGGGCATAGAAATAGGCCAATTATAAACCACGAGGTGACCAGTTAAGAGTGGGAGCTGAGCTGAAGGGAAGAAGATCATGGCTAGGGTTGAGGAAGCAGGAACTGATAATGAACAGAGAACTAATTTGTTGCTGAATGATAGAGGGAAAGGAAGAATAGTAGATGACTGTGGACACATTTTTATGAAATATAAGGTAACATTACATATTTGCTTGGCAGTTTTACTGCAGCACTGACAGCATTGCAGAGATTGGAGGGCACACAATGTTTGGATATACAGGAGAACAAAAGTGGTGACAAAGCAACAGCATATGGGATCAGAAAGCATAACACGCTAAATGTAGCAGGCAATATTGTAGAGCAGTGGTTCTCAACCTGTGGGTCGCGACCCCTTTGGGGGTCGAACGACCCTTTCACAGGGGTCGCCTAAGACCATCGGACAACACATATTTCCAATGTGTAAAGAGCAGCTACTGTGTAGAAAGCAGCTGCTGTGTTGAAAGCAGCTACTCTGTTAAAAGCAGCTACTGTGTTGAAAGCAGCAGTATTGGAGGTAAAACGACACTTCATGAATTATAATTACTGGGTAAATAATTTTATGGTTGGGGGTCACCACAACATGAGGAACTGTATTAAGGGGTCGCGGCATTAGGAAGGTTGAGAACCACTGTTGTAGAGAGTTTGAGGCTGACAGCAATGTGAACAATTGCAGACATGATCAGGCTGTAATGTGGAAAGGGAGGAGCTGTGACACAGAAGTTAACTTATAGAAAGCATGATGTAGCTTGGTAGAATCCTTCAATGTGAACTTGTAATCCCTTTTATTAGTATCTGAAAACAGGAAGTTTTCTCTGTTTAATTTAAAACTATACATGAATGATGGGATTCATGAAATGTCCAAGAGGAGGGATTTATACCTCATGCTATTTTCTTTGGCAATTATTGAGGCCTTGAAACGAAAGCACAGAGATCTCTACATTAGTCCTGCAGCAGCTACCAAAATTGTAATATATGCAGAATTTTAATGATGGCAATCCATATGAAACAAATGCACTTTAGGAATAGAATTGATTTTTTTTTTCATTATTTAGTAAGTCTTGCGCCTGTGATGCTCGCTCTCTCTCTTTCCCCAACACGAGCAGGATTTTACAATAAAGCTTTTTTTAACTAAACAAAAAAAGAACAAGTGGAGGGCAATGTGATGGACCGCTTGGCACCCTGTATGGGTGCTTCCATCATAGACCTGCTTCTTTACCACTGGGACTCAGGACCAAGGTATTATAGCTGGGAATTGCACCCAAGAACTGGACAATGCTAGCTTAGGTGCAATTGGAACTGTTTATTGACCAGAACTACAGGTTTTTATACACATCAGAAATAGGGGCAGTCCCCACATGAACAATAAAAACAAACATTACAGATTGGGATAAACATTCCACACTGATTAGATAATGAAGTCAAGTTGACACCAGACTAATCCCATCATGTTGGAACCTCCAGGAGGACTAGCCAACAGACAAAAACAATAGGTGACTCAATTAACTAAATTAAACACTTGCCGTCCTCAGGATTAACCCCCCTTCCTGAGCAGGCAATTTTTTGCATTGTGGTATTTGATTGCCTGTGCGTTTTTTATTTTTTGCGCTATACAAAAAAAAGACTGACAATTTTGAGAAAAAAAACTATATTTTTGACTGTTTGCTATTAAACATGTTCAGTAAAAAAATTTTAAAAATCAAATTTTGTCATCAATTTAGGCTAAAATGTATTCTGGTACATGTCTTTGCTAAAAAAAAATCTCAATATGTGTAAATTAATTGGTTTACAGTTATAGCGTTCACAAATAGTGGTATAGATTTTTTTTTTCTTTACTAGTAATGGCGGCGATCAGCGACTTATAGCAGCACTGCGGCGGGCATTCTGACACTGGGTGGAACTGACTTGGAGTCACTGACATCCCCAGTGACACCAATACAGTGATCAGTGCTAAAAAAAAGCACTGACACTGTACTGATGGCACTGGGCAGGAAGGGGTTAACTTGAGGGGAGAACCAAGGGTTAACTGTGTGCTGGGAGTGTTTTACTGGGGGGTGGTGTGTTGGTGCTTCAGTGTAAGCACACTGCTTTGGATGGTTGTACTGTGCACAGCCATCCAGAGCAGTGTGCCCGAGCTGGCAGGGAGGAGGACTGTTAGAAAACAAAGCAGTCCTCCTCCCCGTCGGAGATGCTCGGTAATCACCGAGCGCCGGCGGGTAATCACTGTCCGGGACCCGGTGATTGACAGCCACGGCTATGAATAGCGGCGCAGATACAAACACATGCAAGGCTCGTGTATGCCCCCTACCCGGAAATACAAAATCACGTATATATTTGTGATTTTGCGCACCCCTGCCATCCCTGTTGGGATGTGGTTAACAAATACACAGTAAACACATTACACCTTAATAAACAGATTACAGCAAGAAACTTCAGCATCAGGTTGTTTTGGGCTGATTATATTAATATCTGCTTGGAGTCTTTGAATCTTGGTGGGAGGGGGGTGTTGAAGCAGTCAATACTGGTTTGGGAACAAAGAGCCCAAATATGTATCCTGGTCCTCCAGTTCTCAGAGTCTGTGTGTTTTCGGGGACACATGGACTTGAATCTGAAGTAAAAGGTCCTCTCAGACACACACCTCCCAATGTATAGAGCCCCCTAAGATGCCAGGGCCCATGGTCAGTAGGTAAGAGGCTAGCCCGCAGTCCCCTCCAAAAGTCCCTGTCCTGGTTGGGTCCTTCACAGGCATCTTCTTCTGTTTGAGGCTGGGACTTTATTTTTACTGCCGAAATCACTCTGCATGACAGTACAGTGTTTATATTAGTGCCAGGTGCTGGAACCCACACCACTGATGCTCTGCTAATCTCTGGTGGCCAGCAGATAGTGGACCCAGTCCAGCAGATGGTGGTCATCACATAGAGAGACAATGCATGTTTGGCACCAAGATCCTAGACAGTCTATGTGCTCGTGACAGGCACAAGTGAAAGTATGAAAAAAATTGAAGGACCTGCGTGGAACTATGCTTCCTCCTCAGCATTGTTTGAGCAGGTCTGAACAGGAAGGAAAACGCTCTTCTCTTATAATGCAATTGAAGCATTTTCTTGCTATGCTATTTATAGAGAGGAGGATGGACATAACATTTTAAGGGAATCAGACCCTTGGATTCCTATTATCTGCTCCCACATTACAGGAAAAGAAGTTCTCATTGAGAACTACAAGCCAACAGCCGCTAAGGCTATCGGGACTTATACGTTCTCATTCACAGAGGAGTGACACGGTGGGGCAGACGGAGCCCATCATGGCCATGTTTTTTTTTTTATATTTGACAGCTAACAAGGGGAGGAAGATGATCCCCTGCTACCTGTAAGAGCGGGAGACCAGCGGGGGGGGGGGGTGCTTTCATAACATGTTACATGTTGCACTCTGAATATGGGTGTAACATGTTATGAAAGGTGAACCTATCCTTTAAATGTTGGTGATGTCAATAAATAAAAGCAAATAAGTCTTTTTATTTCAAAGCAAAGCAAGAACTTTTGAATTATTTTTCCAGAGAAAATGTTTTCACCCTAAAATACATAATTACCTTTAATTGCATGTAGGTAACCACAAACATACTTTTTGTCTTTTCAGTTGTTATGAATGTGATGAGGAGCTTTCAACTCACTGCAACAAGAAAGCACTAGCCCAAATGCTAGACTTTCTGCAGAAACATTCATCGCGCTCTGAGAAAGGTACCGTCTATAGAAATTTACAAATATCCTTATGTATTATTCTTAAAACAATTAAATGTAACTTTCATATTCTATCTTGTACCATAAATTGCCATTGTGTGTTTTAATTTAGGATAGATGCATGTGCAGCTTTAAATTCTCTTTGAGACTGGTGTTGTGATCTGTGCTAATGTTCTAGGTTTGCCTGCCTGCCCCAACACCCATTTTAAAAGGGCTCTTCCTTCCTACATCACACTATCCTGTAAGGTAAAATGCAGTGTTTTACCTTGAAGGCTAATGTAATGTTGGCTCCAGCAGGAAGCAGTGCAATGCACGTTTCGGCATATTGCACAGCTTGTTTTTTTCTTTTGGTTTCAGCTTTATTTGTCACCTCATTCATGTTACTGCACAGCAGGAAGGTGCATTGCGCTGCTATACTGTGATATGTGGTTCCAGAAAATCATAGACATGGTGCAGAAAAATACAGAAATGCTGCATTTTTCTGCACTGCAAGCACTGCACATCACACCACTATTGTAATGTGAATGGGGAACAGAGAAAATAACTGCTTTTTATGTACCCTAGCAGTGACATGCTTTTATCCAGTGTGGGGAAAACAGGTCACTCACTACACAGTGTAAACAAGCTCTTACAGTAGCAGGATACCTTTGGTGGATTTTGGGAGAGTATATATCTTGCCACTGGAGATTCTAAGAGATGTATGAATCTAATGGTTGGCATTTATCAAGCAAATTAGCAACACAGTTAAACAGAAATCAGGCTGCCTCTTTTTTAGTTGTGCAACAATTTTACTGTGTATTTGCAATACCTATGTCTGTAATTTTTAGCAGTCAATTGCAACAGCAACTGCAGCTGAGACATTTTATGGTTCACATTTGGTGAAACTCAGCGAATCCTGTACGTTTCGCAATTGCACGATGTCCATGTGCACAAAACACTGTGCGATTTCCAGAATTGGCATCACATGGGTGTAAACACTCATGCGATGCGAATCAGGTGCGGGGGAAAAAAGGGTCCTGCACCTTTTTGGTGTAGATGCGATGCAATTTGAGCTATGCAAAATGTATGGCTCAAATCATACCACACAGACACTGCATATGATTTGCACAGGAATGCGGTGAAATTCCTTTGTGCATTACATGCAGAGTCCTGCACAGCACAAGTGTGAACCTTACATACACACACACACACACGTCCATATATATTTGGACACAGGCACAATTTTTTTTTTTTTTTTTTCAGGTATTGACCAAAACATGTTCAAGCTATAGTTATATAATGGCTATGGGCTGAAAGTGCACACTCTCAGGTTTAATTTGAGGGTATGTACATCCAAATTGGAGAAAGGGTTTAGGAATTACAGCTCTTAAGAGTAGCCGTCTCCCCTTTTTCAAGGGACCAAAAGTAAATGGACAATTGAATCAAAAGCTGTGGCCAGGTGTGGGCTACTCCTTCGTTATTTCTTCATCAATTAAGCAGGTAAAAGGTCTGGAGTTGATTATAAGTGTGGTATTTGCATTTGGAATCTATTGCTGTGAACCTACATCATGCGTTCAAAAGAGCTGTCCATGCAAGTGAAACAGGCCATTGTAATGCTTCAAAAACTAAACAAATCCACCAGAGAGATAGCAGCAACCTTAGGAGTGGCCAAATCAACAGTTTGGTACATTCTGTGGAAAGAAGAACGCACTCGTGAGCTCAACATAAAAAAGCATGGACGTCCACGGAAGACAACAGTGGTAGACGATTGCAGGATCCTCTCTATGGTAAAGAAAAACCCATTCACAACATCCAGACAAGTGAAGGACACTCTCTCCAGGAGGTGGGCGTATCATTGTCAAAGTCTACAATCAAGAGAAGACTTCACGAGAGCAAATACAGAGGGTTCACCACAAGGTTCAAACCATTAAATACCCTGAAGAATAGAAAAGCCAGATTAGACTTTGCTAAAAAATATCTAAAACAGCCAGACCAGTTCTGGAAAAGCATTCTTTGGATGGATGAAACTAAGAATAATCTGTACCAGAATGATGGGAAGAAAAAGGTGTGGAGAAGGCTTGGAACAGCTTATGATCCAAAGCACACAACGTCATCTGTAAAACATGGTGGAGGCAGTGTGATGGCATGGGCATGAATGGCTTCCAGTGGCACTGGTTCATTGGTGTTTATTGATGATGTGACAGAAGACAGAAGCAGCTGGATGAATTCTGCAGTGTTTAGAGGTATACTGTCAGCCCAGATTCAGCCAAATGCAGCAAAGTTGATTGGACAGCACTTCACAGTACAGATGGACAATGATCCAAAACACACTGCAAAAGCAACCCAGGAGCTTTTGGAGGAAAAGAAGTGAAATATTCTGCAATGGCCGAGTCAATCGCCTGATCTCAACCCAATTGAGCATGCATTTCACTTGCTGAAGGCAAAATTAAAGGCAGAAAGACCCACAAACAAAGAACAACTGAAGACAGCTGCAGTTAGAGCCTGGCAAAGCATCAGAAAGGAGGAAACTCAGTCTTTGGTAATGTCCATGGGTTCCAGACTTCAGGCAGTCATTGCCAGTAAAGGATTCTCAACAAAATATTAAAATTGAACATTTTATTTATGACTATATTCATTGGTCCAATTACATTTGAGTCCCTGAAAATGGAGGGACTGTGTATAAAAATGGTTGCAGTTCCTAAAATGTGTACTTGATATTTATGTTCAACCCCTTGAATTAAAGCTGAAAGTCTGCACTTCAAATTAATTTGGATTGTTTCATTTTAACTTATTCTGGTGGCCTACAAAAAGTATGAAAATTGTGCCTGTGTCCAAATATATATGGACCTAACTGTACATGCATGCATACTGTACATACATACATACAGTGAAAAGTAAGATTTGAATCAATATCTCAATGAACACAAGAACAATTTCCAAAATGTTGACAAACATTTGTTTAGCTCATTACATGAAAGTACGTTTAATAATATACTGTAACTTTGATTACAAAATCTTCAGTTTTACTCAAATTAGTTGATGCAAAAATGAATACACTCCACAACAAAAACTACTACATCTAGTATTTTGTATGACCTCCATGATTTGTAAGGACAGCACCAAATCTTCTAGGCATGGAATGAACAAGTTGGTGAAATATTACAACATCTATCTTTTTCCATTCCTCAAGAACAACCTCTTTTAGAGCCTGGATGCTGGATGGAGAGCGATGCTCAACTTGTCTCTTCAGAATTCCCCATAGGTGTTCGATTGGGTTCAGATCAGGAGACATACTTGGCCAGTGAATCACTTTCACCCTGTTCTTCTTCAGAATTGCAACAACGGGATTAGATGTGTATTGGATCATTGTCATGTTGCAAAAGTACATGACGACCAAGTAGTGATGATAGCATCTTCTCTTTCAACGTAGAGAAGTACATCTGTGAATTCATGATGCCATCAATGAAATGCAGCTCCCCGACACCAGCAGCACTCATGCAGCCCCACAGAAGAACACTTCCACCATGCATTTTTCTTTGTACTCTTCACCTTTGCGATGCCATACAGTTTTGAAGCCATTAGTTCCAAAAACATTTATCTTGGTCTCATCACTCCAGAGTACAGAATCCCAGTAGTCTTCTTTTTCAGCATGAGCCCTGGCAAATTCTAGGTGGGCTTTTCTGTGCATGGGCTTTAGTGGCTTCCTTCGTGGATGACACCCATGTATGCCATAACTCTGCAGTGTACACCATATTGTATCATGGGAAACAGTCATCCTAGTTTGGCTTTCTACTTCTTTAGCTAACTGCAGTGAACTTGTATTGGGTGATTTTCTTCAACCCTTCTCATCAGAAGGTGCTCCTGTCGAGGTGTTAACTTCCATGGACAGCCTTGGACATCTCAGTGAGATGGTTACAGTTCCTGTCAGGGATCTCCTCGATCCCCGCCGCGATGGTCCCGGCGCAGGCGCAGTGCGCCGCCCTGTGCAGGGACTCGGGCACTAGGTCCGGGCCGGCCGCGGCATTCGAGTTCGCACATGCGCAGTAGAAGCCACGGCCGCCCGCTGGGCACCAATGGCAGCGCAGGGCGGGATATTTAAATGGCCCTGAGCTGTCATTCAGTGCCTTCTGGTCTTGCCTGTATCCTGTATCCTGCGAACCTGTGAATTGTAAGTTGCTGAATCGGATTATGCTCTGACCTTGCTGTATTCTCCTGCCCTGACCCTTGCTTTGCCTGACCTCTCTCTTGAATGCCCCCTATTGGATCTGACCTGCTGTTGCTGACCTGGCTTGTGACCCGACTATTCTATGCCCGCTGCCTTGTACCATACCGTCCTCCCTGTTACCGACCCGGCTTGTCTGACCTCGCACCTGCTTAGCCATCCGTCCATCCCTCCCAGTGGGGTCTTCTGACCTCCTCATATCAGGCTCTTCCCCGCGGGAGCCCTCGGCGAATACCATTACCACTAACGGGTTTGCCCAGTAGTCACGACCTGGTCTCGGGGAGCTCCAAGTCCATCCCCACCATCAGGGGCCCTGGTGAACAAGCACCCTGGGACTTAGACTCCGTGCTCTGGGAACGCCTATTTAGTGGAGTGCTAGTGGTACCGCCGGGTGGTCCCGTACAGTACCAGAAGGCCATGACGGAGCCTCAAGGAGGACCCTCCCCGCTGCAGGAAGTTTGTAGGCACCTGGCTACCTTGACACAAGCTGTAAACGTATTACAGGACAGGTGTTTACAGATTGAAAATCGGTTCCAGGCCTGCACTATATCTGTCCCTGCACCACAGGCCCCGGTCCCTGCACCTCCGCCTGTAGCGGCCCCTGAGCCCGCTTCAGGGGCCCCCGCACCACTTCCTATGGCCGAACCCCGAGTACCCCTACCGGAGCGTTTTCACGGGGACCGCACACGCTTCAGGTCGTTCCGTGAGTCCTGCCTTCTCTGTTTTGAGTTACAACCTCGTACCTTTTTGACGGAATCAGTAAAGGTGGGGTTTGTCATCTCCCTCCTGCAGGGTGAACCCCAAGACTGGGCCCACCGAGTGAGAGGGAACAACGACCCCCACCTAGGCTCAGTTAACTTTTTTTTGACGCAATGGCCATCTTATATGATGACCCACAGCGGGCAGCTTCGACCGAAGCAACCTTGTACACGCTCCGGCAGAGCCGAGGGGCGGCGGAGGAATACGCCTCTGATTTTAGGCGTTGGATGGGGGACACACGCTGGAACGAGTTTGCCCTTGTGCACCAGTTCCGTATGGGCCTGTCAGAGGCCCTGAAAGACGAGCTCGCCCGGGTAGAAATGCCTGAGGCGCTAGAAGACTTAATTGCACTAACCATCAAGATTGACCCTAGACTGCGGGAACGCAGGTTTGAGAAGTCCGGTCAGGGTCGTGGAAGTACCTGGGGGTCTTTTCAGGGTTCCAGCCACTCCACTAGGCCACATTTCCAGAACCCACCACCGGAGGATACTCCTGAACCCATGCAGCTAGGCCTGGGGCGACCTAAGCTATCTCCAGTGGAACGCCAGCGCAGACGCTCCCAGAACCTATGCCTCTACTGTGGTGAAGCTGGTCATATGGTACGATCCTGCCCGCAGAAACTGAGTAAGTGCACCTCTTCTTCCTTATCTGTTGGCGATGTTAATTCTTCCCAATACTTAGTTGTGCCCCTCTCCTTTCAGCTTCCAGAAAGGACCGTGGAAGTGACAGCCATAAGAAAAGGGGTTCAACATATTTCTGGCCGATGGGTCCCGGATAAGATCAGGGGTGGTTAACCAGGAGACCCCTTCCATTGCCACCACCATTGCCAGCCAACACCAGGAACTCCTCCACTTGGATGCTATCGCATCACCCCTTTTCCCAGTCATTCTGGGGCTCCCGTGGTTACGGGCTCATAACCCCCAGATTGACTGGGAGACCAGGGTAGTCTCTTTCCCTTCCCCATACTGTCGGGAACACTGCCGCACTTCGGGCCCGGGGGTTCCCCAGGTCCTCGTGTACTCGGAAGGGGATGCCGACTTAAGGCAGGTCATTCCTGCAGCCTATCATGAATTCCTTGATGTATTCAGTAAACGGGGAGCAGATACTCTACCCGCCCACCGCCCGTATGACTGTCCTATCGACCTGTTACCTGGCTCAGAGATCCCTTTTTGGCGGATCTTCCCCCTTTCGGAGCTCGAATTTGGGGCCCTGAGGGAATACATTGAGGACAGCCTCCAGAAGGGATTCATCCGCCCCTCTACCTCTCCGGCAGGGGCAGGGATTTTCTTTGTAGAAAAAAAGGACAAGACCTTGAGACCGTGTATTGATTACCGGGAGTTGAATAGAGTTACAATCAAAAAGAGTTATTTCAGAGTTTAAAGGCTGCAGTGGTGTTCACGAAACTGGATTTAAGGGGAGCATACAACCTGGTTCGCATAAGGGAGGGGGACGAGTGGAAAACGGCATTCCGCACCCGCTTTGGTCACTTCGAATATCTGGTCATGCCGTTCGGTCTGTGCAATGCACCGGCCACTTTCCAACACTTTGTGAACGACATTTTTAGGGACTTCCTGGATGTCTTTGTTATCGTCTACTTAGACAATATTTTGATTTTTTCACCTTCTCTGGGGGAGCACAGAGTTCAAGTAGCAAGGGTATTAGGGCGGTTGCGGCAGCACGGCTTATACGCCAAGGCTGACAAATGTTGCTTTGAACAGTCCAGCATTACTTTTCTGGGTCTGATTATCTCCACCGCGGGGGTCGCGATGGACCCTCAGAAAGTCAATGCAATACTGGATTGGCGTCCAGCGGTTTGTCGGGTTCGCAAACTTTTACTGCAAGTTCATCAAGAACTTCTCGGGTCTGGTCTCCCCCATTACTCAGCTAACCAAGCTTGGAACTCGATTCAGGTGGACGCCGGAGGCGCAGGAAGCTTTTGAAGCTTTGAAGAAGCTATTCACTTCGGCACCCATCCTGGGTCACCCAGATGCCGCCTTACCCTACATCTTGGAGGTAGATGCATCAGAGAATGCGGTAGGTTCCATCCTATCCCAGCGAAAGGGCACCAGGGAATTGCTCCATCCTGTGGCATTGTTCTCACGGAAACTCACCCCGGCGGAAAGGAACTACGATATCGGCGATTGTGAACTTCTGGCTATTAAGACAGCGTTAGAGGAATGGAGGTACCTGCTGGAAGGTGCCTCACACCCCATTTTGATATTTACGGATCACAAGAATCTGGAGTACCTGAGGACCGCCAAACGGTTACGCCCACGACAGGCGAGATGGGCATTGTTCTTTTCAAGATTTAATTTCCACATTACATACAGGCCGGGATCAAAAAATACAAAGCCAGATGCGTTGTCACGCATGTACGAGGACGCCAAGGAGGTCCCAGCGCCCGACACTATCCTGTCTTCGGGAAACTTCTTGGCGCTCCAGACGGACCTTCGTTCCAAGATAATGGATGTCAGGGATCTCCTCGATCCCTGCCGCGATGGTCCCGGCGCAGGCGCAGTGCACCGCCCTGTGCAGGGACACGGGCACTAGGTCCGGGCCGGCGGCGTTCGAGTTCGCGCATGCGCAGTAGAAGCCGCGGCCGCCCGCTGGGCACCAATGGCAGCGCAGGGCGGGATATTTAAATGGCCCTGAGCTGTCATTCAGTGCCTTCTGGTCTTCCCTGCATCCTGTGAACCTGTACCCTTTGTAAGTTTTGACCCGGATTATACCTGACCTTGCTGCTTTCTCCTGTTCTGACCCTTGCTTTGCCTGACCTCTCTCCTGAATGCCCCTGATTGGATTTGACCTGCTGTTGCTGACCTGGTGTGTGACCCGACCATTCTATGCCCGCTGCCTTGTACCTTGCCGTCCTCCCTGTTACCGACCCGGCCCGTCTGACCTTGCTCATCCATCCATCCCTTGCAGTGGGGTCTTCTGACCTCCTCACATCAGACTCTTCCCCGTGGGAGCCCTTGGCGCATACTACTACCACTGACGGACGCACCCAGTAGTCACGACCTGGTCTCGGGGAGCTCCAAGTCCATCCCCACCATCAGGGGCCCTGGTGAACAAGCACCCTGGGACTTAGATTCCGTGCGCTGGGGACGCCTATTCAGTGGAGTGCTAGTGGTACCGCCAGGCGGTCCCTTACAATGGAGGCATCCACGGCCATACCCATCCCAGCCGGGGTGCCCCTCCAGAACAAGAGGGGACTCCTATGGAAGGAAGATCGGATTATGGTGCCAGAGGAAATCCGAACCCTGGTCTTGGGCCATTGCCATGACCACCCGATGGCAGGGCACTTTGGCTCGGCCAAGACCCTAGAGCTCCGACGCTCCTTCTGGTGGCCTGACATGGCGAAAGATTGCAAACACTACGTTAACTCCTGCATCACCTGCCAGAGGAACAAACCATCAAGGAGCAAGGCTTGGGGTCTTCTGCGGCCTTTACCGATTCCCGAACGGCCTTGGCAGAAGATTTCGATGGATTTTATAGTCGAGCTCCCACCATCACTAGACCACACAGCAATCCTTGTGGTCGTGGACCGTTTATCTAAGATGGCCCACTTCATACCATTAAGGAAGACTCCGTCGGCAGCCGAAACTGCGCGAGTATTCATTCAAGAGATTGTAAGACTGCACGGAGTCCCTGAAGACATTGTCTCAGACCGAGGGGTTCAGTTTACCTCAAGATTTTGGAGGGCTCTGTGTAAAGCTCTGACCATCCAACTGTCCCTCTCTTCTGCATTCCACCCTCAGTCCAACGGACAGACCGAAAGAACCAACCAGACTCTGGAGCAATACCTGCGCTGCTATACATCTTTTGCTCAGGATGACTGGATACCACTTCTACCCTTGGCGGAATTCGCGTACAACAACGCGTGCCATTCGGCAACGGGGCAGTCCCCGTTCTTTTTCAATTATGGGTTTCACCCTACCTTCCTCCCAGACTTGGTCCCTGAATGCCCAATTCCAGCAACACAGGATACATTGACGTTCTTCTCCTCGAACAACAAGAAGCTACAGGAAGCCATCATTCGGGCCCAAGAAGACTACAAGAGGGCATTTAACAAGAGACGAAGGGGAGATCTGGTGTTGCGACCCGGAGAGAGGGTTTGGTTGTCTACATCCAACTTAACGATGCTTTGCCCCTCAAAGAAATTAGGACCTAAATTTATAGGACCCTTTTGCGTTAAGCGGATGGTCAACGAGGTGGCTTACGAACTTTTCCTCCCTGACACACTCAAAATCCACCCAGTCTTCCATGTGTCCCTGCTGAAGCCAGTGGTCCCAGATGCCTTCCCTGAACGAGAATATAGACCTCCGGAGGACATAACGGTCGAAGGAGAAGAAGAATTTGAGGTGGAAACAATCCTGAAGTGCCGAAGGAGGGGGGGGCAGACCCAATTCCTAATCAAATGGAAGGGCTATGGCCCTGAGGACAATTCTTGGGAACCAGCCCATAATGTCCATGCACCCAGACTTGTCCGGAGGTTTTTTCGCGATCACCCGTGGTGGAGAGATCGGGTGGGCATCCGGAGGTTGCCCGTAGGGGGGGGGGCAATGTCAGAGATCTCCTCGATCCCCGCCGCGATGGTCCCGGCGCAGGCGCAGTGCGCCGCCCTGTGCAGGGACTCGGGCACTAGGTCCGGGCCGGCCGCGGCATTCAAATTCGCGCATGCGCAGTAGAAGCCGCGGCCACCCGCTGGGCACCAATGGCAGCGCAGGGCGGGATATTTAAATGGCCCTGAGCTGTCATTCAGTGCCTTCTGGTCTTACCTGTATCCTGTATCCTGCGAACCTGTGAATTGTAAGTTGCTGACCCGGATTGTGCTCTGACCTTGCTGTATTCTTCTGCCCTGACCCTTGCTTTGCCTGACCTCTCTCTTGAATGCCCCCTATTGGATCTGACCTGCTGTTGCTGACCTGGCGTGTGACCCGATTATTCTCTGCCCGCTGCCTTGTACCATACCGTCCTCCCTGTTACCGACCCGGCTTGTCTGACCTCGCACCTGCTCAGCCATCCATCCATTCATCCGTCCATCCCTCCCAGTGGGGTCTTCTGACCTCCTCATATCAGGCTCTTCCCCGCAGGAGCCCTCGGCGAATACCATTACCACTAACGGGTTTGCCCAGTAGTCACGACCTGGTCTCGGGGAGCTCCAAGTCCATCCCCACCATCAGGGGCACTGGTGAACAAGCACCCTGGGACTTAGACTCCGTGCTCTGGGAACGCCTATTTAGTGGAGTGCTAGTGGTACCGCCGAGTGGTCCCTTACAGTTCCATCTTTGTTAAATTTTTGTATCACTTTTGCTACAGTATTCTGAATGATAAGTAAAGGTTTGCAGATCTTCTTGTAGTCTTCACATTTCTTGTGTAAAGAAATTATTTTCTTTTTAAGGCCTTGTGACATTGCTCTTCCATGTGGTGCCATTGCTGACAGCATAAAATGGGAAGGGGTTTTCTTTCTTAAATAACAACCTTTTATAATCAACTGTCTGCTGGACACCTGTATAAAGAATAATTAGACTCACCTGTACTTGAATTCTCGTTAATTAAGATTTTGTTGTCTAAAACTTAGCTTTGCTCCTAAGACTTTCATTGGGGTGTATTCATTTTTGTAACATGGTCTTGAATGAACTTGCAAAGAAAAATACTTTATTGTGTGTGCAAATGAACAAATCTTGTTTGCAATCAATGGCCCGCATTTGGGGGAGTATTTTGTAGTATAGTGTCCCATAGAAAATATTGATTCTGAAAGTAAACAAACAAACCTGTTGAGTGTACTCATTTATTCTGAGCAGTGTATGTGTATGTATATTATGACCACTGACAAGTTACAGTAATTATCTTTTTACAATATCATCTGAAGGTCTGTGATATACTGCCAGCAAGTCAACATGTTCTCCCTGAAGTTGATGTGTTGTAAGCAGATAAAAAAAACGGCATCACAGTTTGTTGTGTAGGTGTGGAAACAGACTGGTCAGGGTGCATATATATATATATATATATATATATATATATATATATATATATATACAGTGGGGATCGAAAGTTTGGGCACCCCAGCTAAAAATTTGTATTAATGTGCATAAAGAAGCCAAGGAAAGATGGAAAAGCTCCAAAAGGCATCAAATTACAGATTAGACATTCTTATAATATGTCAACAGAAGTTAGATTTTATTTCCATCATTTACACTTTCAAAATAACAGAAAACAAAAAAATGGCGTCTGCAAAAGTTTGGGCACCCTGCAGAATTTATAGCATGCACTGCCCCCTTTGCCAAGCTGAGACCTGCCAGTGTCATGGATTGTTCTCATTCATCGTCTGGGAAGACCAGGTGATGTCAATCTCAAAGGTTTTAATTGCCCAGACTCATCTGACTTTGCCCCAACAATCAGCACCATGGGTTCTTCTAAGCAGTTGTCTAGAAAACTGAAACTGAAAATAGTTGACGCTCACAAAGCTGGAGAAGGCTATAAGAAGATAGCAAAGCGTTTTCAGATGTCAATATCCTCTGTTCGGAATGTAATTAAGAAATGGCAGTCATCAGGAACAGTGGAAGTTAAAGCAAGATCTGGAAGACCAAGAAAAATATCAGACAGAACAGCTCGCAGGATTGTGAGAAAAACAATTCAAAACCCACGTTTGACTGCACGATCCCTCCAGAAAGATCTGGCAGACACTGGAGTTGTGGTACACTATTCCACTATAAAGAGATACTTGTACAAATATGGTCTTCATGGAAGAGTCATCAGAAGAAAACCTCTTCTACGTCCTCACCACAAAAATCATCGTTTGAACTTTGCAAATGAACATATAGACAAGCCTGATGCGTTTTGGAAACAAGTTCTGTGGACCGATGAGGTTAAAATGGAACTTTTTGGCCGGAATGAGCAAAGGTACGTTTGGAGAAGAAGGGGCACAGAATTTAATGAAAAGAACCTCCTGTCCAACTGTTAAGCATGGGGTTGGATCAATCATGCTTTGGGGTTGTGTTGCAGCCAGTGGCACAGGGAACATCTCACGACTAGAAGGAAAAATGGATTCAATAAAATTTCAGCAAATTTTGGATGGTAACTTGATGCCATCTGTGAAAAAGCTGAAGTTAAAGAGAGAATGGCTTCTACAAATGGATAATGATCCTAAACACACCTCGAAATCCACAGGGGATTACATCAAGAGGCGTAAACTGAAGGTTTTGCCATGGCCTTCACAATCTCCTGACCTCAACATAATTGAAAATCTATGGATAGACCTTAAAAGAGCAGTGCGTGACAGACAGCCCAGAAATCTCAAAGAACTGGAAGACTTTTGTAAGGAAGAATGGGCAAAGATACCTCAAACAAGAATTGAAAGACTCTTGGCTGGCTACAAAAAGCGTTTACAAGCTGTGATACTTGCCAAAGGGGGCAGTACAAGATATTAACTCTGCAGGGTGCCCAAACTTTTGCAGATGCCATTTTTTTGTTTTCTGTTATTTTGAAAGTGTAAATGATGGAAATAAAATCTAACTTTTGTTGACATATTATAAGAATGTCTAATCTGTAATTTGATGCCTTTTGGAGATTTTTCCATCTTTCCTTGGCTTCTTTATGCACATTAATACAAATTTTCAGCTGGGGTGCCCAAACTTTCGATCCCCACTGTATATATATATATATATATATATATATATATATATATATATATATATATATCTTTTATAAATTAAAATTGATGCATTTCAAAAGTTTTTTTTAGAGCACCTTTTGTTTTAATTCAGACTCTGTCTGAAACTTGGGAGGGTACTGCCTAAAAAAAAGGGTGGTTGGGGTAGGGTGCAGAGAGGGAGGAGGAGTTGCTGCTGTGACTGACTCATTCACTTGCTTGTAAACTGTGGCTTGAGTTGATAGAGCCTTTTTAACCAGGTTGCCTTAAGGTTTCTTCAGGGGTGCTTTGGCAAAATGCTTAAAAATTGCCCCAAAATTGTATACAAGCCAGTGGGTTGATCAAGCTTGCCTTTTAATTACACAAAGCCACAGGTTTCATTGTACACCATTACATCCTTCTAGCCACTGGCGTCCTAACAACCAATTACATCATCGGTTGATAAGGAGGACGTCGGGCGAGGCACAGCATCCTTGTTTGCACCTCCCCTGCCCCTCTCCATCAGAACTGGGGTTACATTAGCTGAGTGTGGGAGAAGAGAAACATTGGAATACTAGTCAGTACCAGTGTGCAAAGGTGTATTTGTTTTGGAAGAATAAATCGCCTTTAATGTTGGGTGTCCATGTGTGTGGATGTTGGTGCATTATGTAAAACTACTTATTTAGTTTTTACATTTTTGAATGGGGTGCCTCGAGATGTGCAGAATTGTAAAGGGTGCCTTGATCGAAAAAAGCTTGGGAAACACTGAACTAGTAAAAAACCAAAAAGAAATAGTGCGCTGCCGAAAACGCATTTAACAAAAACGCTAAAACAATCAAATGGGGGCAAAATCTTGCTTGTCAGATCGGCATTGGAGCGCTGACATCACCCGACTCCTCCCCATGTGTATCGTCATGCACCACGTGACTTTATCAGGGGTCAGGACCATCTTTTGAATATTTTGGCTGTTTTTAATGTGGTTTTGACACAGTTACCATGTGAGTTCATGTGCCTTAATAAATGATATGCCTTTTAACCACTAGCCTACAGGGCACTTCCTGTCAAGGCCAATTTCCAGCTTTCTGCACTGTCACACTTTGAATGACAATTGCGTGGTCATGCAACATTGTACCCATATGAAATTTTTATCATTTTTTTTTTAGACAGATAGAGCTTTCTTTTGGTGGTATTTAATCACCTCTGGGATTTTTATTTTTTCTTAAACAAACCAAAAACCACTGAAAATTTTGAAAAAAAAAAAGTTTTTTCTTAGTTTTTGTTAGTTTTGTAAATAAGTGATTTTTCTCCTTCACTGATGTGCGCTAATGAGGCTGCAGTGATGGGCACTGATAGGCTGCACTGAAGGACACTGATAGGTGGCACTGATGAGGAGGCACTGGTAGGTTGCACTGATGGGCATTGACAGGCATCACTGATGGGCACTGAAAGGCAGCACTGATACATGACACTGATACATGACACTGATAGGCGGCACTGACTGGCACTGATAGGCGGCACTGACTGGCACTGATAGGCGGCACTGACTGGCACTGATGTGCACAGATAGGCGACACTGACTGGCACTGATAAGTGGCACTGATTGGCAGCACTGATAGGTGGCACTGACTGGCATTGATGGGTGACATTGAAAGGCAGCTCAGATGGGCACTGATATGTGGCATTGATGTGCACTGGTATGCACTGATATGTGGCACTGATGGGAACTGACACGTGGCATTGATGGGCACTGGCACGTGGCACTTCTGGGGCCACACTGATCATCAGGGCACACTGATCATCAGTGTACTGATGATCAGTGTACATGTCCCCTCCGCGGAAAGCCGATTACTGGTTCTCCTCTCCTCTCGAGCTGTCAGCATGACCGCTCGAAAGGAGAGAAATGACGATAACCGGCATTTCCATGTTTACATGTGATCAGCTGTGATTGGACACAGCTGATCACATGACCAAGCCGACATCTTCGGCTCTTTCCGTGATCCGCTGTGTCAGAGGGACACAGCGCACCGGCGATCGCCGTGCTGCGCGCTCACTGAGCCGCGCATGCGCAGTGAGAATGGTAGGACGTCCTATCAGAACGAGAGAACCACCTTGTGCCCGTCGTTGTACTATAGGGTGGGCGGAAGGTGGTTAAAGAAGCATACTGCACTATGGTCTTCTTTGTGGTTGTTGAGTTTTAATAACAGAGCTGGCTTTACTGTAATCAGGTGCAATTTGTGAAGGTCCAGCGGTGATTCATAAGGGGAAGATTGCCCACAGAGGAGCAAGTTATGTGTTACCCCCAGTAACAGGGGAGATGCTTTTCTGACCTGTGTTCACATATAGGTCCATGTGAGAAGGTGAGAGTCCACTTGGAAGTCTATGTTCACTGTGGTGATTCACATTTATTGTAGATTTACAGCACTGGGAATGTGGGTGCAATCACCAGCAGGAAGATATTTCACGCATTTGGATTTTTTAAAGAATTCTATTTATTTATGTTTCATCAGCTTTTGGGACTACTAGTCATGTTTTTGTTGGTATATTCATATTTTTTGTCAGTGCAACACTTTTATCCTTTTCAAACTCTGAACAAGATCAGTCGTCTCCACACTGCGGCCCGGGGGCCGGATGCTGCCCTTTGCTTGCCTTTATCCGGCCCTTGGGGCACTTTTTCATTCACCAACAATGGTGCACAGTTCCTGCCAATGACACCAATAATGGTACACAGTTCCTCCCAATTACACCAACAATGGGACCCAATGACTATTATGATGGGGCACAATTCCTCCCAATGAGATCAACAACAGGGCACAATTCCTCCCAATTACATCAATAATGGGACACTATTCCTACCGATGGTGGTGCACTATTCCTTCTGATGATGGTGCACTATTCCTACCAATGATGGGGCACTATTCTTACCAATGAGACCAATGATAGGGCACTATTCCTACCAATGACACCAATGATGGGGCACAGTTTCTTCCAATGACACCAACAATGGGACATTCTTTACTCCAACTGATGCTGCATCATTTTCTACTCCTGAAGGCCACAGTGTGGCGCCTCTAAAGTCTGTAAAAAGGTCAGTAAACTGGCCTTTTGTTTAAAAAGTTTGGAGACCCCTGAACTAGATCATGGGAAAAGTAGAAAAGAGCTCCACTACTGGTTGCATGCTAAAATAGAAAATATTAAAATGGTGTATCAGGAGCTATTGCCTGCTGAGGTTGTCAGTCAAATCCTGTGAGGAAGGAGCAGGGGACAGAGCCAAGCCGCGCTGTGTCTAGCTTGGGATTGAACCCACATGAATGCCCCGATAACAAGTGGTTTGCACATGGAGAAGGGGAGGAGCAAAGATCACCAGCGGGGGACCCCAGAAGAGGCAGTTTGGGACTGCTCAGTGCAACAGCATTGCACAGAGCAGGTGAGTATGACATGTTTGTTATTTTAAGTAAACAAAAAACAAAACTTACCAATCACTTTATTCTGAAAAATTTCAGACATTCCTGACCTAACAAAAATAAATTTGGTCCAATATGTATATATTTTTGTACATCTCCTTTTAACCACTTCCCGACCAGCCGTTGTATATAAACGGCCGGACGGTGGCACTGCAGGGTCGGGTGGCCGTTTATAAACGGCCTCCCCGCACCCTGCTTGTGCGTGCTCCCCGGGAGCGCGCAGCACCGCGATCCGGTGCCCGCTGTGTCCTCCGGACACAGTGAAACACTGATCGTGTGATCACTGATTGGCAAAGCAGTGATCACATGCAAAGTAGTAAGCAAGATGTCACTTCTGACATCATTGCTTACTATGTGTGAAATCTGTGAATGTTCTCAGAGGTCACATGGTACAAGGCTATTCACAACAGCCTTGTACCATGTGACAAGCTGTGACCAATCACAGCTCACTCAGTAGTTCTCAATGGCTGCAAGAATGCAGACAGAGAGAAAGAGAAATGATTGCTTTTACATCCTATATGGGTGTAAAAGCAATCAGTGTAAAAAAAAAAAAATCTTCATCACCCCCCAAAAGTAGTACAGTGTCAACATGGTGACACTGTATTGCTAGGGTAACAGTATGTAAAAAAAAAATAAATAAATAAATACTAATATAAAAAAAATTAAAAATGTAAAACGAAATGTTTAAAAATTATAATTTTTGGTTATAAACTAATTTGGCTTATTTTTTTTTTTTTTTACTAAAAAGATAATGGAATAAATTTTGGCCAAGATTTATGATGAAATATTATTTATTTGCAAAATTTTATAAGAAAAACACTTTTTTTTTTCAAAATTTTTGGACATTTTCATTTACATAGCAAAAAAAATAAAAATCCACCAAAATAAAGTTTTATCTGTCTCAAAAAAATGGTAAAAAATTCATATGGGTACAGTGTTGCATGACGCACAATTGTCATTCAAAGTGTGATAGCGCTGAAAGCTGAAAATTGCCCTGGTCAGGAAGGGGGTAAAAGTGTCCAGACTGGAAGTGGTTAAGCTATTGCAAAATTAAGATTTTTCATTGTTATATTGATTTTATTTCCTGCAACCAGGGATTGCAGGAAAAAACATTGCTCTATTCCCCCCCATCAACACAGTCAGTGTTGATGGGGGACTACCTTCTGCAGTGCTATTGTGTTCTGCCAGCAGGGTTCTGCCCACCCAGACGGCAGACCACAATTACTGCAAGCAGCTATCACCGCCAGCAGGAGTCGCATGTAAAAAATCCAACAGGCTGGTTGCCTGGATTGATTGACTAGAGTACAATCAGCCTGTGCATAGGTGGATCAAATCTCAGCCGGTCCATACTAAACTGGCCAAGATTCAATCCATCCATAGCTGACTTAAGTCTACATCCCTGATTCTCAATTTTGTTTTTTTTTTGTGATGCTCAATATATGGTGTATATAAACAGATGACCACTAGAGGGATCAACTACAAATCTGTATATGTAAAACTGTAATCAGACTGAAGTTGCAAGCAAGTAAAAATGTTACTTTTGTTTGTACTTTTAGAAATACATTATAGTTTTTCCTTTAGCATCTCTGTGAAAAGATGTACAGATTATAACTATCTCTAGGAATATTATGTACAATACAATAAAAATGGCATTGCATAGTTAAGTGCAGTTAATTGTGGTACCAGATGCTATTGGGTAGTTGTTGGGGTATCTTATAACTAAACTGCATTTCCAACATAAAAAATTGCTGGGAGGTAAGGTTTCTTGGCAGAAAAGACAGGCAAAATCTCTACTATCAAAAAACTTCTTCCTCCTTCCTCTACAATTTTTCATTTTCTGTGTACACTGTATAGTGTGTGTGTGATGTGCAATGTACACTCCCAGCTCATTGCTGGTATCTCTCAGATGCTGACAGTAGACCCAGGTGCCAGGGACGATGGGACTTCTTTGCACATGTGCAGAATTTATATCTTTAATGCCTTTCCAGTGGCAGAAGTGCATGATAGGGACCTAGAAGAAATGTCGGAGAATAGGGCATCAGAGAGGGACAGAGGGGTGACTGAGAGCCTAGACTGGACAGCACTGGAGGAGAACGCTCTTGTAGGTAATTGTGTCATGCTGTGCAAGTACATTCTACATACTTGCATGTTATAGTGAGTGTTCCACCACCCAGCCGACTTGCGTTCCACTATAAAGAGATTATACTGTACAATCAGATTAGAACATGTGTGGTCACTGTAGTTTGTTATTGCAGACTTGGCTGGATTGAATTGTACACTGTTTTGAGGGCTGATTAAAAAAACACCCCTTTATAAAATTCAGGCATACTAAATACTGCAAAATAAATGAATAAATAAAAAAGAAATCACAATTTTTCTAATCCTCTTGCAGCACAGTAAATTCAGTTTAACCATTTCCATACCTGGCACTTTTACCCCCTTGCCTCCCAGGTCATTTTTCAGGTCTTAGCGCTTTCACACTTTGAATGACAATTGCGCGGTCATACAACACTGTACCCAAACTAAAATTTTATCATTTTCTTCACACAACTAGAGCTTTCTTTTGGTGGTATTTAATCACCACTGGGGTTTTTATTTTTTGCTAAATTAACAAAAAAAGACCAAAAATTTAGAAAACAAAACACATTTTCTTTATTTCTGTTATAAAAGTTTGCAAATAAATAATTGTTTTTCATAAATTTAGGCCAAGATGTATTCTGCTACATGTCTTTGGTGAAAATAACCCAAATTAGGATTTTTTTTTAGTTTGTAGGAAAGTTATAGAGTTCACAAACTATGGTATAGATCTGAAAATTGATCAATCCTGAAGTACTGATGGCCAATCTAATTTCTTGAGGTCCAAGAATGTCAGAATAGTACAGATATCCCCCAAATGACCCCTTTTTGCAAAGTAGACAGTCCGGCGTACTTCATAAGAGGAATGGCGAGTTTTTTGAAGTTGTATTTTTTTTGTCATAATTTTTCCGAAAATTAAAAAATTAAAAAAATTATTTTCACAATTTTTTTTTTACATACCGTCACCAGTTCAGTGCAGTGCCATCATATAACTGGCATGGCGGTGATCAGGGACACTGACTGGTGACAGTATGGAAAAAAAAACATTTTTTTTTTGTTTATTACATCTTTGTCTTTTTTTTAAGATTTATTTTTCATATTTAACTTTGACCAAAGTAGTACAATGTTACCGTAGTAACATTGTACTACTTTGGGGAAGTGATCAGTATTTTTTTACACATTTTACTATAAGCTATAAGCAAGCATTTACCTGAATGACATCGATTCATTCAGGGCTTTTTTTTTTGTGCTTAGCTGTGATTTGGCCACGGCTAATCACATGACACAGCTGGGCTGTGATTGGCCCAGCTTGTGCATGTGATCGCTGTGACCATTCACAGCTCGGCACACTAGTATACAATGGATGGCATGAATGAAGCCATCCATTGTATAAAACTGTCATGTGACCTGCTGTGATTGGTCACAGCAGGTCACATGGTACCGGCAACGGGGGGGTACTCAGATCTGTCATCGGCCGTGTCCGAGGTATGTGGCCGGTGACAGATCGCGCCGCTGTGCGGCATTGCAGGCGTGCAAACTGCGCATGCCTGGGAGGATGCCATATGCGTCCACCTGGAACGCTGAAGGAGTTTGCCGGCCGCCGAACGGCCATTGGCCGGGCGGCTAATGGTTAAAAGCTAAACAATTGTGTTTTACAAATTGCTAGATTATTTTTGTTATTTTCCCCTTTCTCAAATTGTATAACTAATTTTAAATGTGTTTTTATGAAGCAAAGTAGCCAGTGCATTTAATAAATTATTGGGGAAGCCTGTCTTGAGTTTTCATTTGACAGTGGAAGTGCATGCCCTGTAATTCTATACATTCTTGGTAGCTAGAATGAAGTGATCTGCAGTTGAATTTGTATATCATGCTCTCCATATGTCTGTCTGTCCTTATCTTTTTTGTCTTTAACTTTGGTAAAAGTGTGTATGCTGCCGTATACATTTGAACCATTCCTTTCACTTCAGCTGTAAAAATGTGCAAATGACATTAGTAATGCTTGAGAGACTTCTGTAATTACATTAAATGACAGGGATAAAGACGAGGGCTGGGTTCCCAAAAGAATGCTTGCAGCTGTGAGAATCCCACAGCTGATCCTGTGGGCTGCCGGACCCACCATTCCATACATATTGTGAATGAGAGAAGGAACATGTTTGACATGCTGGAAGAACAAAACAATACTGCTTTCTAGGGAGAGCCACCCTGGAAGTTGTTGTAGTTGAGCCTAATGGCATACAAAGAGAACTGCAGGTGTAATTAGAGTTTTCTGAAGAGTCTTTATTGAAAATGCTAATTTGTTGGACAAGAACACTTGAAAACCATTCTAAGTACCAACCGATTGATCTTTTTAAATTTGCTATTGTTTTAATTTTTTACTTTAATTGTAAGAACACCATTACTTAAAGTAAACATGTCACTTTTCTCGAAAAATTAAAGGGGGACGCTTGTTAAATAATTTACAGAGGCAATCGGTGCTTTTATTTTACTTATGATTTAAACCCAGTTTTTCAACCAGTAGTCAGTCAGTACCTCTGCTTTGTGTAAATTCCACTCTTATGGACAGTGGGTTGAATGAAAAAAAAGACCCGATTCCCCCACCCACACACTTGATGTGGATAGGGGAAACCTTTCCGCTGAGTTGTATTCTGACAGGGGGGAGACTTCTATTCCATCTGAATACACTGATCAGTGCTGCCAGTTATAACTTACAGCACTGATTGTTTTGGAAATACCTGACAGCCTGATTGTACAAAAGTTGATTGGTAGTCACCAAGGAGGTGACTTGGAAGGCTGCCTGGAAGGAAAGCTGAAGTCTAAGGCCACTTGAAGCTCCAAAATGCTTGAGGAGCAAAAATCAATTATTCTCAATGGAGATGGTTCACATCTCCACTCCAAGTTGCCTGATGCCAAACACCTGAAGCTCAAACAGGTTCTGGAGCTTTTTTGTAGCCCAGATTGGGCAGATTTGTGCATGTTTTGATTCCCATAGAAACTAATGGAAACTATTGGTTTGCATTTTATCGCACATTTTTGCACAATGTTTTAATGAAAATGTTTTTTTTTAAATTAATAATATATGAATAAATACATGTGATAATAAAATAAATGCACAAGTAAAAATTATCAGAATTAATAATATGTAATCATAAATAAATATCTCCTAACTTTAACCCCTAACCCTAAAAAAATGAAAAAAAAATATTATTATTTATTATTATAATAATAATATAAGTAAAAACCCAAACAAAAATGTATAATAATAATTTATTGTCAATAATAATAATTTATTTTATGTTAGGGTATTTATTTTTTATTTTATTAATATTATTAATATATTTTTTAAGGGTTAGGGGTTTAAGGTTAGGGGTTATTTATTCATTTATTATTACATAGTATTCTTTTATTGTATTTATTTATGATTATTTTTATTTATTTGTGTCTTTATTTTACATGTATTTATTCATTTTTTATTATTAGTATTATTATTAACACCCTAACCCTACCAAAAAAAAATAAGAAACAATTATTGGGAAAATAATAAAATATCAACCCCTAATCCTAAACTTAACCCCAACCCCTAATTCTAACCCTAACCTAACCTTTAGTCTAACCTCTTACCCTAACAAAAAATAAATTAATAATAATAAAAAAATAAATGAAAGCCGATGGAAAAGCTAAAAAAAGCGATTGGCTAATAAAAAAACGCTGTATGAAAACATGCAAAAATCACGCAAAAAATCAGACATCAAGCTCTCCCATCCCCCTGGCCTCCCTTCTTTGGCTCACTGAATTGTTTCCTTCGTATGGGGGTGAGCCAATGTTGGGATATTGATGGGAGACACTCTTGCAGTCAGGTTATATGATCCTCCAGCGAACATCTACTGTATCCTCTCAGGTTTAGTTATACTTCTGGTTATGTGCTCGATGAGTCTTCATAATAGCATTCTAGACGACCAAGCATTATGATTGCTTCCTGTTCAATGAATCCCGGGTCAAGAATGTTATGACATTATACACTGTTCTTTTTTAAACGTTGTTTGTTATGTACTGCTTTTGCTTTCATTCTTTGTTATTCTTTTCAATAAAGATCTTCTGGTACCAGAAAAATCATGCAAAATATCAAGCAAAAACCACTAAAATTCGCTACACTCAAGTGTGAGTGCAGCTTAACCACTAGCCTAAAGGGCACTTATACCCCCTGCCTGCCCAGGCCAATTTCCAGCCTTCAGCGCTGTTGCATTTTGAATGACAATTGCTCGGTCATGCAACACTGTACCCATATGAAATTTTTATCATTTTTTTGTGACAGATAAAGCTTTATTTTGGTGATATTTAATCACCTCTGAGTTTTGTTTTTTTTTCTTAAACAAACCAAAAACCACTGAAATTTTTTTCTTAGTTTTTGTTATAACATTTTGTAAACAAGTGATTTTTCTCCTTCACTGATGTGCGCTAATGAGGCTGCACTGATGGACACTGATAGGTGGCACTGATGGGCACTGATGAGGAGGCACTGGTAGGTGGCACTGATGGGCATTGACAGGCATCACTGTTGGGCACTGAAAGGCAGCACGCATATATGACACTGATAGGTTGCACTGATATGCAGCACTGACGGGCACTTAGGCGGCACTGATAGGCAGCACTGACTAGCACTGATGCACACTGATAGGCAGCACTGACTGGCACTGAAAGGCGGCACTGACTAGCACTGATAGGTGGCACTGATTGTCAGCACTGATAGGTGGCACTGACTTGCATTGATAGGTGGCACTGACTGGCACTGATGGGTGACACTGAAAGGCAGCTCAGAGGGGCACTGATATGTGGCATTGATGTGGTACTGATGGGCACTGAAATGTGGCACTGATGGGCACTGGCAGGTGGCATGGATGAGCACTGAGAGCTGGCACTGATGGACACTGACAGGTGGCGCTGCTGGGGATGCACATATCTTCAGGGCACACTGATCATCAGTGCTCTGATGATCTGTGTACATGTCCCCTCCGAGGAATGCCGATTACTGGCTCTCCTCTCCTCAGCGTGACAGCTCATGAGGAGAGAAATGCCGATAACCAGGCATTTCCCTGTTTACATGTAATCAGCTGTGATTGGACACAGCTGGTCACATGACCGAGCCGACATCTTTGGCTCTTTCCATGGATTGGTGATCCGCTGTGTCCGAAGGACACAGTGCACCGCCGATCGCTGCGTGCTCCCGGAGCTGCGTATGCGCAGTTAAAATGGGAGGACGTCATATGACGTCCTCCCAGAACGAGAGAACCGCCTTGCGTCCGTCATTGGACTATATGGTGGGCGGGAGGCGGTTAAACTATTGTGGATCCACTTGTTCAGTTAAGAGGGTCATGGAAGGTCTAGTGAGTGCACAATTTGGCTATGCGCAAAAAGAGAGCATGGGAAGAAGGTGTTTTGTAGTCCACTATGCATGGTTGGACACGTTCGATGGACTGTCATATCACTTTATGGTTTTTCACTGGATGCTTATCACTTTAAATTTATGTTTTTCACATTTTATTTTGGTTGTAAGAGCACAATATTATGTATATAAAGGAAGTGCAGCACTTCATTGTATTTATCATGATGTACATGCAATCAGGATGAACTTGGCTCTGAAGTGCATGTATTGGGACTGAACATGTTCTGTGTGTGCACCAGTTAATTTTTGCACTCATAGTTGTACTGCTAATGGCAGGTTAAAATCATTAAATATATATTGATTGAGTTTAACTTGCCATTAGCAGTACAGCTATGAGTGCAAAAACTGAAAACAAACTAACTACAATGCCCTATTGTTCACTGGTATGCCAATTGTCTAATGTTTGTGAACATGACACTTAATGTGAAAAAAGGTTGCTGACCCCTGGTATGCCATTATGCAGAGAAATGAAGTACAATTTTTGTTTAATTGAAATATGTAAAGAATTGGTAGCAATGAATAAAGCCACAGAAGACAAGTCTGATCAAGAAAAGAAACCTATTAACTGTGCTGTTATAGTATAGACCTTCAGCTGAAGGACTAAAGAGGTGTTTTCAATAGAGAGATGTTTGGCCTTGATGCAAAGGTTGTATTTACAGTACAGGAAACAAAGTCTACAATGTCAAATATATGTATGTTGGTATGATAGAACTATGCATAGACGAGTTTAATAAACATGGATTTGTCTTTGATAATTTATTTTTTAACAAGCTGTCTTTGTAAATATAAAACAGTGACTTTAAATAACTGGCAATGAATAGCAGAGGCTACTAAATATTTATGGTGTATGAAATAAATACAATGGGCAATATATATATTTGTATAAAAAGGACTGTGCATTGACGTTTGATCAGTGTAGAGTTTTATATTTGTTACCAAGTTGTGTTTGGATTTACAACACATTGACATAACACAACTGATATTAAAATGGGCGATCATGTTAATATTAGCAGTGTGTGAAACAAAGGCTTTCAAAACTAATATATTAATTGATTTCAACAAGGGATATCGATTAGGGAGTTTGATATAGCATTTTATAGACCTATAATTTAATTATACTGTCTTTTGAATTATGAAATTATTTAAAAAAATAATTAACATTAAAAAGTTGAAGGCTACTAAAATTTGCAAACGGTTGATTTTTGTACAGATATCCTTATAGAAAAATTTATTCAACAGGTTTGAAATTTTCCTTTGAATGGATGGGCCAGCAATCCTTTGTATGTTGGTCCAGCAGATACTGCTGGCCAAAATCAGTATGTATGACCTGCTGGCAAAGAACAGGAACAAGATTGGCATTCAGACTGTGCTTGCTCATTTGCTGGTTCACTTAAATCTATAGTCATCTTTAACTTAACACATTCATTTAGTATTCCTTTAGTTCTCTCACTACCTAATTAGTGCATCATGTACAGACTTCCATGGAAAGCTTCCTACTATACTCTTTCCAACTTTTCTAACTGGTGGGAGGCTGGGGGCATATATAAGACAAGTTAAAATGGCCATAGATGGGTAGAATTTCGAATTAAAATTCTTGAGAAAAGAAGGTTCTAAGAAAGTTTGTTTTTCTAATCACTAGTGGATCAAATTGACATTTGTTTTCAACCTCAGTGACAAAAAAAAATTAAAGCAGGATGGATAATTCTCGAATAAACAAATTTCTAACAGTGTATGTGGTATTCTTTTGGTAAAGTGCATTCATCCCAAAATCAATGTGTTACAAGCAAACAAAATCTTTCGAATGACCAATTAATGTTCTGAGAATTTTCGTACACATTTTCCTAAGACTTTTCCTAAGAGTTTTTATTTTAAATTCTATCCATCTAGGGCCAGCCAAAATGATGACACTGTTATGGAGGTGCCTTAGCAATCCTAAGAACCCTTTGAACTTTCACCAAGACAACTCATGGACTCCACTAGAATTCATAGTATTTCAAGAGCTTTCCTCAGGTTTGAATGGCCACCAAAGACATAAGTGTGGCTCTTCTGCTTAAAACCTGGCCTTATTTTCTAAAGAAATATTATTTTAATACTGCTTTTTTAAATGTTTAGGCTCATGGTAATGTGCTAGTTGTCAGTGAGATGGGAAATGAAAGGAGCTTTTCAGTTTGGACACAGACTAAACCTTATCCCATTGCCTAATATTCTGTGCTTATTTCAGTGATCATTAAAATCCTGTCTATACAACTCAAGAAGAAAACAACTTGCTACATTGTTTTAATATTCATCATAACTTTTATCCACTTTGACAGGTTTCCCGATCACTTAAATTTTCATAGCTGCAGTTATTATTGTTGACCAGAGTAAATTATCACCAGAAAATAAACTTGCACGCAGGTTAGAGTTATGTATTGTTTTTTTACTGACTTACTACACTATATGAGGCATTCTTTCATTTGGGTGAGGTACTGGCATCCGACGGAATGGAGGATTTCCATTATTACCTATTATCCATTATATGGGAGGAGGAGTAGATATCTATCTGGCTAGATGAGATATTGCGAGGTCCGGATTTATGGAGTTGTTTTATTACATACATGAAAGTTCTACATGCATTGGAGGTGACTGGTATCTGCTGAGACAGAGGATTTTATTACCATCTTAAAAGTATCCATTATATGGAAAGAGGAATGGACTAAGGAGATATCGCAAGGTCTGAATGTGTGGAGATGTCATATTATTAACATGCAGTTTTTCTTGCGTTGGAGGTGAGAGTCCTGTGAGCACGGAGTGGCACTGTTATTAGCATGAAAATTCAAATTCACCATGGAATCGCAGTCACTGTGTTGGATCATGTGATATTTGGAAACTTATGAACTCATTTATTAAAAGAACTTTAATATCTTGTATTGAACTGTATTGTTGCTGTATTGTCTCCCTTTATATTATAAAGCGCTGAGCAAACTGTTGGCACTATATAAATCCTGTATAAAATTAATAATAATCTTTATTCACATTATCATTAATTTATATTTATGGTCTATGTTCTTGGTCATTTATTCACATTATGATTATGAGCACAGTTTATTCACTTGTATTGTTTATTAGTACTGATTGATGTTCATTAGCAGCGCTACATCACCTTTAATTAATTTACTTATTTAGTTGATATTGTGGGAACATAATTGATGTCAGCAGCAGCATCTATTCATTTGTTTATATTGTATAGTAGGCGCAGAAGTTCACTTCACTTATCTCTCACTCTCCGTAGATGGGGGCCCCTAAGGGTCCTCTGGTCCCGCCTGCAGCGTTCAGTCTAGACACAGTGCTCCAGATCACCTGCTAGCAGGATATCTCCCTGGACAAGTTGTCAGTGCTAGCGATCAGTGATTCCTCCTTGCTTCTGTCCTCTCAACTCTGTGTCCAGGTCTGGTACTCTGGCGTTACGCACAGCCCTCTCCTCACTCCTGCTCTCCAGTTTTCTCTCTGCTCACTTTCTGTCCGGTCTCCTGAGCTTCTGTATATAAATGCCATTGTCCACATGCCAGCTCCTCTGGGATATGTTGTCCTGTGATACACTGCTCCCCAGCCAATTCCTGTGATTCATTATATAAAGTCCCTGAGGACTTTTCAACAGAGTGTGAGTGCCACTGACTTGCAGGACACTGCCACCTTGTTTTTCTTTTAACATCCTGCAACTTGCATTATAGCAGGGTGTTACAGCAGATTGAAATGATTTTGCATAATTGAGTAGAATATAAGTAAATATATATGTATATTTTTTGTTGTTTTCTTAGACGGCCTAAAGTATCAGTATTGTTTTGTGTTGTTTGCACTTGAGTTTCTAAATAGAGGACATTTATGTACATAAAACTGAACTTGAAATCATTGATGAACTATGAATTATTCAATAGAGGTCTCTCAGCAGTGGCAGCTACTAAATTAACTATCTTATTGGTTTCCAAAGTGTTATTGGCAGTTACTCTACAAACAAGAATGTGCTTGTATTTGTCAGGATTTTGTAATAAGGCTACCAACACTCCATTTCTCTTGTATGTGCTGTTTAAGTTCCATTACTCTGCATATAACTCCATGCACACTGAGTGTTTTAATAATGCTGGTAGCGTTAGCTGTGTAAAGTCGTGTTAAAAATGCAAGTTCTTTAGTGTTTTTGCATTAGTGTTTAGCTGTGTTTAGCCACGTTTGTGTTTTTATCGTTTTTTCATACAAAAAAAAAAAGTTATAACATTTTTGCTCAAAAAAAGTCCCAAAATGCCGGTTTGCCGCCTTTTTCTGCGTTTACCAGCGTTAGAGCATTTTTACAGCTAAAAATACTCCTCTAGAAACTCTAGTGTCAGTCAGTTCCCCCCCAGCGTACAATAGTGTTAAAATTCCCTCCGCACTATCGCAATCCCATTATAAGTCACTGATCGCCACCATTAGTAGTTTACTAAAATACAAATTCCAGTATACAGTGAAGGAAATAAGTATTTGGTCCCCTGCTGATTTTGAATGTTTGTCCACTCACAAAGAAATGATCACTCTAAAAATCAAATGGTAGGTGTATTGTAACACTGAGAGACAGAATAGCAACAAACAATTCAAAAGAAATGCATGCCTAACACATTATGCACTGATTTGCATGTTAATGAGGAAAATAAGTATTTGATCCCCTATCATTCAGCAGGATTTCTGGCTACCAGGTGTCTTTCATACAGGTAACAAGCTGAGATTAGAAGCAGTCTCTTAAAGGGAGTGCTGCTAATCTCATTTTTTTACCTGTATAAAAGACACAAGAGCAATCAAACAATCAGATTCCAAACTTTATGAGTGGGCAAACGTTCAAAATCAGCAGGGGACCAAATACTTATTTCCTTCACTGTATATACCTTAGTTTGTAGAGGCTATAACTTTCAAGCTAACCAATCAATATACACTTATTGGGATTTTTTTAAATAAAAAACGTAGCATAACACATTTTGCGTTTTATATCACAAAAAATTAATAAACTAGTGGCAGTCCAATACCACCAAAAGAAAGCTCTATTTGTGTGAAAAAATGATGTAAATTTTGTTTCTGTACAGTGTTGCATGTCCGTGCAATCACCAGTTACATCAGCGCAGTGCCAAATAGCAAAAAATGACCTGGTCATGAAGGGGGTAAAACCTTTTGGAGCTGAAGTGCTTAATGGTATACCATGGGTACAACTTGCATGAGGACAAGTTGCCTTGCGAGATGGGGGGGCTACATTTCCAAAGAACCCCCCACCCACCCAAACTTATCAAAGTTTTGTGCCACAGTGTATTACTGGAAGGGTTTCTCAAGCCTTTTGTTGAAGAGTTCTGAGCGCTTCTGTGCCATGCTTATGAAGGCACCTTTTATCCACCAAAGCCTTGTCTATTTGCCAGATTTGAATGGTGTGCAGTGCAGGCACAGCTCTGCAATACCAGTTTCCTAAACCAAGAAATGGAATTAGAAGTATGGATCAACCATATGAACCATATCTAAAAAAAAACATTTCTTTTATCATGTTTTTGCTTGCTGCATTTATACTCTTTTATGCACATTATGTTGCGAAAAATGCATTCTGTTATCTTTATGAATGCAGTGCAGAGCAAAACCCCGATTTTTTTAATGTTTAAAATGCACCAGAATGCATCTGGTGTGAATGAGCCTTGAATGGGTGAATTTTTATTTTGCCCAGAGATTGGCTTTAAATGTTTAAAAGTTGGTTTCCTACTTTTTTCTTTATTAGTCCTGTTTTGCTAGTATTTGAAATGCTAAATAAGAAATTGACACTGGCCTGTGAAAAAAAAAAGGGGTGCGCTTGGTGTTTTAACAAATCTAAGGGGTTAATTTATAATGGAGAACAAAAAATGCTTAATGCAGCAACAAGATGTCCCTGGGTGGAGGAGAGCCAGTCCTGTGACATTGAGTGTTCACATTATCAGGTGCTTGTTCTGGCTTTTATTTTTCCAAATCTATTATAAATTTTATAAAATATAAATCTGGTATGTTTTTTCGGCTTATAACACAGCAAGATTGAAAGCACCAATCCTCCTCTTTAGTTAACTAAAAAGAGCCACATACAAACACCACACATTGCTTCCGCATTGCTTTTTCTCATTCATCTGCAATGCTTACAGATTTACTGGTATGTGTAAAAAGAATAATTTAGGTTTTTAGCAAACAGTGTTGCTCTTTGTTGCCACATAATCATTCGATTTATTTTACTTTCTATGCATGCCATGCCATTTAGAATGGAATTTATCATTTTATAGATGTATGCTGTGGTCCTGATTGCAGATCATCTCTTTGTGCTGTAGGTTCCTAAAGCTTTTCTATTCTTGGGAAATATTTTTTTTTTAAATCTTGTTTTTTTATCACACTTAGGCTACGTTCACACTAGCATTGTGTGCAGGTGACAGAGAGGCGTTTGGGAAGCGTTTTTACCGCTTCCCAAACGCCTCTGACAATTCTGCACATTGCAGCACATGGTGCTGTTCTAACGGGAGCGTTAACGTCGTGGCAAAACGGACGCCTCTGGTCGAGTCAGGAGGCGTTGAAGCCTCCTATTCTAATCTATGGTGCCACTCCGCAAACGCCCGGCCAGCGTTCGCTGCGCGGTTGCGGGGCGTTTGCGGAGCGGTAACACCATTTAAACTTCATTATAGGCGTTTGCGGAGCGTTTTTAACGCTCGGCAAATGCCTAGCAACCGCCGCTAAACCGCGCAGGCGGCGTTTGCGGAGCATTTGCCGAGTGTTAAACGCTCCGCAAACGCCAGACCAACACTTGCCAAACGCTATAGGGGCGTTTGGCAAGCGTTGGTAAAACACGAGCCCTAAATCCAGGCACGAGCCCTAAATCCATTCTCAGATGCATTCTTTTTCTGTCCATACCCAGATAAAAATGCATAAGAATTCAATAACTTTCCTTTTCCAGATCAGTGATAAAAATGACAAAAAGCAGTTGTGGGCAATTTAACATATATAGAGGACCTCATGGTGTGCTGACAGTGGTTTTCCACCTTAGTGAAATTAGGGCCTGGTAAATTCTCCTGCAAAACTTTCCATGCCCCATCAGTAGGGGCCCATTTACATTTTCAAGGTTCATTAACACATGTGCAGTAATGTGCATTTTGCTGAGCATTCAGGCAGCCCATATAAACCCTGATATGCCTAGAATCGCACATGACCTTTAATGCACTGTGTGTTGCAGTGTGTTGCAGCAGTGCATTGGGGTTACATTCATAGTTGTGGCAGCACAGTGGCTAAAAGGTTAGCACTTCTGCCTGGCAGTACTAGGGTCATTAGTTCGAATCCCAGCAAGGGCACCTCCTGCCTGGAGTTTGCATGTTCTCCCTGTGCCTGCGTGGGTTTCCTTCGGGTACTCCGGTTTCCTCCCACACTCCAAAGACATGCTGGTAGGTTAATTGGATCCTGTCTAAATTGGCCCTAGTATGTGTATGAATGTGCGTTAGGGACCTTAGATTGTACACCCCCTTGAGGGTTAGGGACTGATGTGAATGTACTATATACAGTCAGGTCCATAAATATTGGGACATCGACACAATTCTAACATTTTTGGCTCTATACACCACCACAATGGATTTGAAATGAAACGAACAAGATGTGCTTTAACTGCAGACTGTCAGCTTTAATTTGAGGGTATTTACATCCAAATCAGGTGAACGGTGTAGGAATTACAACAGTTTGCATATGTGCCTCCCACTTAATAAGGGACCAAAAGTAATGGGACAATTGGCTTCTCAGCCGTTCCATGGCCAGGTGTGTGTTATTCCCTCATTATCCCAATTACATTGAGCAGATAAAAGGTCCAGAGTTCATTTCAAGTGTGCTATTTGCATTTGTAACCTGTTGCTGTCAAGTCTCAAGATGAGATCCAAAGAGCTGTCACTATCAGTGAAGCAAGCCATCATTAGGCTGAAAAAACAAAACAAACCCATCAGAGAGATAGCAAAAACATTAGGCGTGGCCAAAACAACTGTTTGGAACATTCTTAAAAAGAAGGAACGCACCGGTGAGCTCAGCAACACCAAAAGACCCGGAAGACCACGGAAAACAACTGTTGTGGATGACCGAAGAATTCTTTCCCTGGTGAAGAAAACACCCTTCACAACAGTTGGCCAGATCAAGAACACTCTCCAGGAGGTAGGTGTATGTGTGTCAAAGTCAATAATCAAGAGAAGACTTCACCAGAGTCAATACAGAAGGTTCACCACAAGATGTAAACCATTGGTGAGCCTCAAAAACAGGAAGGCCAGATTAGAGTTTGCCAAACGACATCTAAAAAAGCCTACAAAGTTCTGGAACAACATCCTATGGACAGATGAGACCAAGATCAACTTGTACCAGAGTGATGGGAAGAGAAGAGTATGGAGAAGGAAAGGAATTGCTCATGATCCTAAGCATACCACCTCATCAGTGAAGCATGGTGGTGGTAGTGTCATGGCGTGGGCATGTATGGCTGCCAATGGAACTGCTTCTCTTGTATTTATTGATGATGTGACTGCTGACAAAAGCAGCAGGATGAATTCTGAAGTGTTTCGGGCAATATTATCTGCTCATATTCAGCCAAATGCTTCAGAACTCATTGGACGCCGCTTCACAGTACAGATGGACAATGACCCAAAGCATACTGCAAAAGCAACCAAAGAGTTTTTTAAGGGAAAGAAGTGGAATGTTATGCAATGGCCAAGTCAATCACCTGACCTGAATCCGATTGAGCATGCATTTTACTTGCTGAAGACATAACTGAAGGGAAAATGCCCCAAGAACAAGCAGGAACTGAAGACAGTTGCAGTAGAGGCCTGGCAGAGCATCACCAGGGATGAAACCCAGCGTCTGGTGATGTCTATGCATTCCAGACTTCAGGCTGTAATTGACTGCAAAGGATTTGCAACCAAGTATTAAAAAGTGAAAGTTTGATTTATGATTATTATTCTGCCCCATTACTTTTGGTTCCTTAATAAGTGGGAGGCACATATGTAAACTGTTGTAATTCCTACACCGTTCACCTGATGTGGATGTAAATACCCTCAAATTAAAGCTGACAGTCTGCAGTTAAAGCACATCTTGTTCGTTTCATTTCAAATCCATTGTGGTGGTGTATAGAGCCAAAAATGTTAGAATTGTGTCGATGTCCCAATATTTATGGACCTGACTGTATATGTAAAGTGCTGCGTAAATTGACAGTGCTATATAAGTACCTGAAATAATGAATGGTACCTCAGTGCATGTTTTCAGCATTAATGCGTGTTGTGTTACCGAAAAATGAAACTGCATGCACCCTGAATAGAAAAGTTTATATTCATACAGTACCAGTATAGGGATGCAGAAAATTTGTTCCAGCATTTTTATTGTATGGATATCAATTTTATTCACTTACCTAGTGACTACTAGATAAGCCTGTTGATCTACTATACAGTCATGTAATCATTACATGACTGCAAAGTAGATCAATACAATTACCTAGCAATCACTAGACAGGTGACCGATCACTAGTGCTACCTGTAATTCTAATCACCCATCCTACCACTGATTCCCCTGGTCTCTATGCTGCAGCAGGTGGAGAGGGGACAGCCCTGATTTTCAAGACACTGTGCACCCCAGCACTGGGTGTACAGGGGTAGGAGGGAGGGGGTTGGGTTCAGGGAGGTAACTTCCCTGAGCGCATCTTCCTTCTGTGATTTCATATATTTCTGTTGTGGCTTCTGGCATAGCCTCACAAAAGATGGTTTGACAGCTGCAGGCACAGTGCTAAAGCATGCATAGAAATGTCAGCCTGAGAAAGAGGTAGTGATTGGTGAAGGCTGCACCTTCTTTCATTATTAGCAGCTGTAGTATGCTTTACAACTATCCTCAGCCACTTGTCATGAAACTGAGGGTATTTCTATAATAAATGATGCTCTTAGTGGCAGGAATAGGCTATGAGTAAGGAGGAGGATCTGAAGGAGGAGGAAGTACAACCTAGTGCAGGCTGGCAGGAGGTAAGCTGCAGCCCAGTACTGGACCAGAGCACAGTGGTTGAGTAACAATGGTCTAAACCAGGAGTCTCCAAATGTTTGAAACAAAGAGGCCAGTTTATTGTCCTTCAGACTTTAGGGGGCCAGACTATGGCCACTGAAAGTAGAAATTCTCCCAGCATTAGTGGGTGTAAACAATGCCAGTGAGAGAAATTGTGTTCCATTGTTGGTGTCATTGAGTGTGAAGAATTATGCCCCATCATTGGTTTCACTGGCAAGAAATGTGCCCCATTGTTAGGGTCATTGGGAGGAATTGTGTCCTTTCCTTGGGGTCATTAGGGGGAATTATGCCCCATTGTTTGTGTCCCTCAAGGGCCGGATAAAAGCAAGCAAAGGGCTTTGAATTGTGCTCATCATCACAATTTTTTCCAAGATGTTGGAAAATGTGTGCCAGTGGATTGAATGCCTCACCTTTTATTTAAAGAAAAGGGGAATGGAGTGTTGGGTACAACAGCCAATATATAAAGTGCATTGCTTTTTTTTGGTAAACTGAAGCGTATTTGATGGAGCGTATTTGAAGGAGCTTCTGTAAAATGTAATAATTATAATTAAGATTTATTTATTTATATTTATGCTTTGATATCTATTCAGTCTATATTTTGTTTTATATGTATTCATTTCTAGTTTAATATGTTCTGTAAAGTTTTAATGCTGTCCAATTACATTACCACAATTTAAGATGTTAATAGGAATATTTCCAAATGGGCCAAAGATAAATTTTAAAAAAATGGCAAAATTTATAACATTTCCTCCCTCCGTGCAAAACTAAAAAAACAGTTACACTTTACATTTGTCTTTTACTTATAAAATTTTGTGCATCACCAAGTGTATCTGTGGTAGTAGTGTGTGCAGTATTTTACCAGTCTGTAAATTGTGGTTAAATGTGATTATTTTAGATAGTTGTTTTTTAACTAACAATTCAAACAAAATAAACATTTTTATTATGAAATTAATGAAGCCTAAACTTTCATGAAATGATTATGTGAAGTATTGCCTGAACCCATTTGCTACGGTAACCTTTGCTGAAAAATGAAAAAGCAAGTAAAAGCCTTTCTCTTTTTCAGGGATTCACACATCAGGCCAAACAAATGGGATGTTGGTACTTGTGTGAAGCTGCCATTTAACCATGAAGTGAAATGCATTTATTGAGTTTCCCCTGCAGACATGGTCCGCTGTGGCAGTGCTGTCCATATTTGGTGGCCAGGCAAGGAGAGCCAGGTGGTGCTGCAAACCATAGCACAGTCAAGCGTGCTCACATCTAAGTTTGACATTTGTCATCCTGTACTGCTGCAGGGAAGAGAAAAATCTGCTTTTCCATATGCTTCACATTTCATTTTGCCCGCAGTTTTGTCCAGATGGCTCCTGAACATTGTTTCCTTTAAGATACACTCCCAGATGTTTGTAAATGCCAATGGAGATAAGGCAACAACTGTGTTATACCGATACTCAGAATTATTTACACACATTTATCTCTCTCTTATCTGCATATACTGTAGTAGGTAAACATTTTTATTAATTTATTTTGGTCCACTGTTCTTTAGTGTACCACATGTTATGCATCACACTCATGAGATACAGTATGCATGCAGAAGTATGTCCTTTCCTATCTAGTTTTATGTAATGTGAATTTTGTCAAGCTAATACAAATTCTTTGCTTATGTGCTTATTTCCTACACTGTGCAATGTAAAGTAGGTAACATAGGTGTAAAGTAGATATATAATTGCATTATAATTTCTAAATATGTAATAACTAACAGCATGTTGTCAAGTTCAACACAGAGTAAAAAACGTGCCAGGTCTCCAATCCAAAACTAGTTTTGGCAGACCTGTGTTCCCTGCAGCCTCTGAAAAAGAACCTCCCACCAACTTTAGTTTAGAAAAATAAATACCTAAAGAAAGGCTGTGTAGGATTTTTAATCCCATATTCAAGAGGAATAGGAAAACAAAACTGCTCTGTTTTATGGGTAAGTCGTCCAGTCTTATGCCGCGTACACACAATGAGAATATTGGACGAACGATCGGCCGTTTTTATTTTCGCCTGCTAGTCTCACATCGAAAGTGAAAAGGTTACTAAAGATCCCAAAATTCTCTTATGAAAGAATAGAATTTCAAAAGTGATGTCATGTATTTGTATTGTATTTTCAGATGACTACTGTACTGATTAAACGAAAATCATGCGATCTGGTAGCATACGAGCAAATGTTTTGCGCTTATCCCTTTGGATATTGTCGTACGAATTGTTGTGATCAGCTCTCGAAAGCTGTGTACTAACAATCCTATTATCGGACGATTGGTCCTCGTGCGAAAATTTTTGTATGATTTTCTTATGGTGTGTACGGGGCATTAGAGAGGCCTGTAGTTTTTGGCATCTTGAGGGGCTGCAGGGTTTTGCTCTATATTGTAAAAATATATTTTTTTTAAAGTGTATAAGGATGTAAACTTGTAAAGTATTTGAGTGTCTTCCATGAAGTATGTAGTAGTGGCAGTGGGATATACTAAAGCTATTAGATGAGCAGGAGAGTTAAGCATCTAGCATTTTCAGATAGAAAGGTCAGCAGTAGATATACAGTAGCTGTCAAAAACATGTGTACGAGGTGGTATCAAAAGGTTTTGAGACTAATTTTGTAACATGCCAGCAAATGGCAGCATGTGGCTGCATGCACAGTCACAGGGAGCACCAACCTTCGACGCAGTGTTCCTTCTGCTTTTGGGTCAGCAGCCTGGAGACGAACTAGGCAGAAACACAGCACATGTTCAAATCACACGTGGACTGTTCCATATGACTCACTGACAATGGCAGCAATGTTGTGGATTGTTCTCCGATGGTCATCATGTAAGTTGCTGAATGGTTTGGGGGTGGAGCTTTTTGAAAGTCTTCCTGATCTCTCGTGATGTTCTTCTACTCTTGCAGCATGCATGCCACTCGAAATACCTCGAACAACTGATTGCAGCATCATCACAAACTTGCCGAATCATGTCAAATGTGTTTTGTTTGTGTCAAAAGTTCATCTCCAGGCTGCTGACCCAGGAGCAGAAGGAACGCTGCATCAAAGTATGTCAAGAACTCTGTTAGTGTGCTGTGGATGACCCGTCCTTCATGTTGAGGATCATTACCGGTGATGAAACTTGGGTGTATGGGTTTCACACAGAATTTCATGTTTGCTCTTTGTTCTAACTTGCTGTCCATGATGAAATAGCAGACGTAATAAATATATATAAATGCAGTGTTGAAAAGTATTAAAACATATTAAAGGTAGTTGAACACTATTGTAGGTATAGCATCAAGAAATTAGTCCATAAGGTGCAATGTGACAATGGTAATAAATTCAATGTGAAGATAGTCGCTTCCGTGATTGTCGTGGCTGTGAAGAATAAGTGTATAATGCACTAACCAGATAGCACAAATGATTGTGCATTGGAGTATATAAGACCTACTCCACGGTGCTCAGGGAATGGGAACTCTGCATACGGATGAAGTCGTCAGGTAGGGATTAGCCACCAGGTGTCATCCATCCAGGACAGGTTACCACTCGCCATTAGTATGAGATCACATCTAACAGACCAGGTTAGCAGTATCCAGGAATATGGGTTTCAGCCACCAGGGGGATCATGCATTTAAGTATGGCTCCAATGCAAAACAAGCACCTTAAGGTGTTTGGAGGAGAGAGAATGCTGAGTTGCTTCCAAAGAACACCATACCTACTCTGAAGCATGGGGGTGGCAACATCATGCTTTGGGGCTGTTTCTCAGCAAAGGGACCAGGACAACTGATCCATTTACAGGACAAAATGAATGGGGCCATGTATCGTGAGATTTTGAGTGCAAACCTCCTTCCATCAGCAAGGGCATTGAAGATGAAACGTGGCTGGGTCTTCCAACATGACAATGATCCCAAACATACCGCCCGGGCAACGAAGGAGTGGCTTCGTAAGAAGCATTTCAAGGTCCTGGAGTGGTCTAGCCAGTCTCCAGATCTCAACCCCATAGTATACCTTTGGAGGGAGTTGAAAGTCCGTGTTGCCCAGCGATAGCCCCAAAACATCACTGCTCTAGAGGAGATCTGCATGGAGGAATGGGCCAACATACCAGCAACAGTGTGTGCCAACCTTGTGAAGACTTACAGGAAACGTTTGACCTCTGTCATTGCCAACAAAGGATATATAACAAAGTATTGAGATGAACGTTTGATATTGACCAAATACTTATTTTCCACCATAATTTGCAAATAAATTCTTTCCAAATCAGCCAATGTGATTGTCTGAATTTTTTTTTCTCATTTTGTCTCTCATAGTTGAGGTCTACCTATGATGCCAATTACAGGCCTCTCTCATCTTTTTAAATGGGAGAACTTGCACAATTGGTGGCTGACTAAATACTTTTTTGTCCCACTGTATACACACACAATAAATTTCATACATAGTATACTAAGAAGGTGTGACTACATGGTAAAGTAGCTAAAACTCTAACTATTCTTGACTTACAAATAACTATTCTTGCAATTACCCCCCCCCACACACACACACACACACACACACTCCTATGCTGCCTTACCTGTATAAACAAGTTCTGTGTACTTACCTATTTCAATCCGGTCTGGTCATTTGATCCTACCGCTCTGTGTAAGGAAGCACTCTTGAACAGCTGTGAATTCTGGGAGCCATGATGTCACCCATAAGCCCCCATGGCCATTGTTGTCGCTTCCTCCTCTCCCCTGCAGCAGCCGATCACTGACACTGGGGAGCCTGAACTGCAGAATCATGTGACTGGAGTCGATTAAAAATAGACAAGCACACATCTTTTTTTTTTTTTTAAACTGGATAGGTTGGGGGAGGCATTTTTATAATTAGTCATAGTTAGTCCTTTTTCCAGTTTAGCACTGAAAATTCTGAATTTAGCCTTCTTTAACAAACTGTCATATATTGTATGCAAACCAAAAATACCTGGTTTTATGCAACAGTTTGCTTGAAAAATGAAAGGTTGTATAGCAGTGTGCAGAGGATTGATTCACAATCTTCACTGTTTGCTGGTTTTTGATATCACATTTACACACTATATTTTGAATGTCTCTAGATCTTCTATTACTTGCTAATATTACAGTAATTTAATTATCTGTAAAACAGTTTCCACACCAGCAGAGACAATATGAAAAAAATGATGTGTTCCTGATTTCAGTGCACCTTTCAACTTATCCTGCAGATGCAGCTTTAACCTGGAAGATCTGCATGCTTGAACAGTAACATCTGATCAGCGTACTGGAAAATTATGTGCGACTTGTCAGTCTCGTTTTATTCCTCTTTAATTAAATGTAGGTTTTCAGAACTTTAATTATGCATTCTTTCTGGTTCATGTAGGAGAAGCACAAGAACTCCCTGTGGAGGAGTCTCCTCTCCTTAGCTTGAGACTGCACTAGAACCTTTTGGCATAAACATTCCATTAACATAAATTGGTCCCTGCAATGTCCCCAGAACTCTTTAATGAGACTCGCTCTTTAACTCATTAGTGCAGATGTGAGCTCATATGTCAAAAATCTGCATTGCAGAATCACCATTCCTGGCATTTATTAAGTCCATAACTCGTTTGCATTGACATGCTGTGTTAATCAATATTTTTTTAAAGTCTGAATATGTCACTAATGCTCATTTTAAGAACACTGATGGCGACAGCATGGAAGTTGCCAGTGGAATTTGAGACTACAATCGAAATCTTAATTCTCTTGTTGTCTTAAGGCTATAAGTTAATGAGACTGCAACTTCAAATGCCCTCATTTAAAAAAAATATAGGTGCATCCATTTATTATATTAACAATACTAGCTGTACTACACTGGTTGCTTACTTATATTTCATATGTAGGTTTCTGAACTCATTGTGCACATGCATCAGATATGTCAGACATTTTAAGGTGGAAAACAAGATATTCTCTTTATAATTTTGTTTGGCTTTTCAGGAACCTAACTTGCCTTCTTAGCTATCGTTATGGGCTGATATAACAGTTCTGCAGTTTGCTTTTGGTGTTTTTTCAATACTCCCTCAACACGTAAAGATCAAGTAATAGTAGCAATTGGCAGTGAATGGGAAAATGTACTGCAAGTGTTTTGTTTAGGTACTGTATATTGGAAGAAGTACAGTAGTTTGAAGTAGATGGAGCACTTCCTAGGTTAAGATTATTTTTTTATGGGCTGCTGGCTGTGGCAGAGCCAAGTAAAGTCCACATAGACTTTATATAGTAACTGAAGTCACCAAGCCCCCAATACACTCCCTCATCTATTCTAAGTTTAAAAGTTTATGTATTGTACTATATAGTGCCTCTCTGTGATACTTTTTTTATTTGCAATAACATACATATTTGAGGACAAGCTTTCGGGGACTGTCCCCTTCTTCAAGGTCCAAGCAGTACTATACAAATCACATAGTTTTAGCAGAATGTTAGAAGAGATTAAAAAAAAAAAAAAAGGCTAGAGATAAGACACAGCAAAAGCAAAGGGGGGGAGACAACACTCACATCACAGAGGGAGTCAAGCTTGAGCTGATAGTCATAAAACTGTTGGATAATGATTGAGGAATCCCATGTCCAAATTCAGGCCGTTATCTCTTGTGTCAAATAGAATTATCATTCTTAGTTCAAAAGTTTTTCTTTCCTGAATGGACTTGAAATTTCCTTTAAGAAATCCAGTGCAGAAAATGCAGCAAAGGATCTTATGTTGGCGAAACAGGATAGAAGTTGCAAACAAGGATGAATTTGCACAGACATACCATCAAGGAACATAAAGAAGATAACTTCTGCACACCTGTAGGACACCATTTCACACAACCAGACCACACAATGGAAGACCTCAATACTTTAGTTCTTAAAGGAAATTTCAAATCCATTCAGGAAAGAAAAACTTTTGAACTAAGAATGATAATTCTATTTGACACAAGAGATAACGGCCTGAATTTGGACATGGGATTCCTCAATCATTATCCAACAGTTTTATGACTATCAGCTCAAGCTTGACTCCCTCTGTGATGTGAGTGTTGTCTTCCCCCCCCCCCCTTTGCTTTTGCTGTGTCTTATCTCTAGCCTTTTTGTTTTTTGTCATCTCTTCTAACATTCTGCTAAAACTTTGTGATTTGTATAGTACTGCTTGGACCTTGAAGAATTTAACATTCTCTAAAATAGACCTCCTATCCATGCTACATGCAAAGGTATAACTGGGAAGTTTCTCACTCTGAGCTTTTATTAGTAATTTTTTTTTCTCGAAAAACAGAGAAAAATGTTTCATATTAAAGAAATCTTGTACTAAGAGTAATATGTATTATTAGTGACCCAAAACAATTATACAGCAAGAGTCTCACATGAACTGTCGTATATACAGCGTGTCTCATAATAACATAATCCACCACCCACTACAAACTGGAACTTTTGTACCAGTAATAATATAATCTAAGTACGCAAACAAAAAACGGCCCATAAAGCAAAAGCCATATTTATGTTTACACCATTGAGTGTAACTCTAAATCTTCATTTAACCCCTAAGATGTTCAGCAGTCATTGTTTATCCAAAAAGTCATATGTTGCATGCTCATAAGGCCTCATGCACACAGGACATTAATAAAACTCTCTTAGAAGCCTTCCTCCTGGCAGCAGCGGTTTTTCAGAAAAAACACCTGATGTGTGTGAACGTATCTAGTGCTTTTACAAGCATTTAGGCACATTTACAGGCATCAAGCGCTTGGGTGTTAATTCTGGCCATTTAAATAAATTAAAGTTCAAGCGCTAAACACATCTGGCATTAACATGCATTTAAGCACGTTTATACACGTCAATTGTTTTTTCTGCCAAAACGCTGCTGGTCCTGGATGCACTGGCCCCTGGGTTTTTCATCCTGCCTGTAAACGCCCCTGCCACTAAAAGCTCCTAAAATTCTATGTGTGCGTGGACACATAGGATAACATGGAGGGGCTTTTACAAAAAAAACAGCAGTAAAGAGGGACAGTAAAAAACAATACCTGACGCTCCCAAAGGTGGCTGTAAAAACGCACTGTGTGCATAAGGCCTAACTGCTTGTGCCTTTTCCCAAATCTGTGTCTGAAGTTAAAGCTTCAATTCTGAAGACTTTGATTTCCCCTTGATCTTTCCCGTGTATCTTCTTAAATGTCTAGGTAAAGAACGATTGGCTTACTCATTAAGGATATTCCTCTCATGCGACATGCAGGACCCACACAAATCATAGCATATTGGCAGATGATCCCATGGATCGTATAAGAGCTGCCACAATTGACAAATTGTTATTAGTAAATGTTCTACTATCACATTTCAATACCTTCCTCTTCCTTTGCCTCATGAATTGAGAGGCTCCAAAATTCTTTACACTGCATCTAAAAATACCTTTATGGCTGAGTAAGTAAAAATTTTCCATATGGGCTTCTTTTTTTATCTCAGACTAATACTTGAGAGCTGGTAGTAGGGGCTCTTGATGGTTTGAGCACTGTAATAGCCTTTTACAGTGATAATTTGGTTAGGAAACCTCCCCTATGTCTCTCTCTGTGCAGAGATAGTCAGTCATTCTATCTTTGTCCTCAGAAGTGAAAGAGTAAAGATGGCCATAGATGGATTGAAATTTGGCTGGTTCAGCAGGAAGCTACTAACGTTCGATCAATCTATGGGCTGGATGGTTGTACTGAAGTTGATCCATCGACCAACTTTAGTACAACCAACCTGTCATTTTTTTTTTCATTCAATCCCTGTCAGCGGCTATAGCAGGCAGCAGTGATCATTGTATTGTGACAACTGGGAAACCTCCTACTGTCAGAATAAAATAGCGCAGCAGGAGAAATCTCCCATCAACACTGGCTGTGTTGATGGGGAATCAAACAATTTTTTTTCCTTCAACTCATGGTTGAAGAAAAGAAAATTGCATAATGTATGGCCTGCCTAAGATATAAAGGGGAGGAAGTTGGTTTAGGGCTTAAACACGATTAATGCTAGTATTAGCATCCGTGTGTTTCAGGTACGATAAAAATAAGTAAAGGAGTAAAAGGTTTTATATTTCTTATCATGAGAGTGTGAAGGTGTAGCATGACAATGATTGTGTATCGTTCATGTTAGCATTAATTTCAGTGCTGTCAGTGCCAGTGTTAGTATCTTTGTTTTAGGTAGGATTAAAATACAAGCTTTTATTTTTATTGCCATGGTAGTGTATGGCGTGCAGCGTGCATTAATTATCAGTTTATTTTCTCTTTTCTATGAGTGCCGGTATTTTAGGTAGGATAAAAAGTTTAATATTTATTACTGTGCTTGTGTGTGGTGTGTAGTGCGGTTTCACACAACAAATTGTTTGGAATACATGTATGATACCTGATAATTAAATATGGATTATATACACTCTCTGAAAGAAGATTGCTAACTATTGTTTCTGGGTCTTACTACAGGTACAAACAATAAGGAATGCGCACATACAGTTGTGTTCAAAATAATAGCAGTCAGACATCACTAACCTGATCAATCACTGTTTTTGGTAGAAATGATATTTCTACATGGCAAATAATTTTACTAGCAGGTGTAGTAGAGTAATAGAACTCCAACAGACCAAACAGTCATGACATGCATGCTGCTAATTCTGTGTAATTGAATCACTAATTGAAAGGGGCATGTTCAAAATAATAGCAGTGTGGAGTTCTATTAGTGAGGTCATTCATTCTTTGAAAAACAGGTGGCAATTATTGCCCTTATTTAAGGAAGGAAGGCAGCAAATGTACATACTGGTTACAGTGCATTTCTCTCTGAAATTCTGAGGAAAATGGGTCGTTCCCGACATTGTTCTGAAGAACAGCGTACCTTGATTAAAAAGTTGATTGGAGAGGGGAAAACATATAAAGAAGTGCAGAAAATGATGGGCTGCTCAGCTAAAATGATCGCAAATGCTTTAAAATGGCAACCAAAACCTGAAAGACGTGGAAGAAAGCGAAAAACTACCATTCAAATGGATAGAAGAATAGCCAAAATGGCAAGGACTCAGCCAACAATCAGCTCCAGGAAGATCAAAGAAGGTCTAAAGTTACCTGTGAGTACTGTTACAATTAGAAGATGCTTATGTGAAGCCAAGCTATCTGCAAGAAGCCCCCACAAAGTCCCACTGTTGAAAAAAAGGCATGTGCTGAAGAGGTTCCAATTTGCCAAAGAGCACATTGACTGGCCTCAAGAGAAATGGCGCAACATTTTGTGGACTGATGAAAGTAAGATTGTTCTTTTTGGGTCTAGTGGCTGGAGAAAGTTTGTCAGACGACCCCCAAACACTGAATTCAAGCCACAGTACACTGTGAAGACAGTGAAGCATGGTTGCGTAAGCATCATGATCTGGGGATGTTTCTCATACTATGGTGTTGGGCCTATTTATCACATACCAGGGATCATGGATCAGTTTGAATACATCAGAATACTTGAAGAGGTCATGCTGCCTTATGCTGAAGAGGAAATGCCCTTGAAATGGGTGTTCCAACAAGACAACGACCCCAAACACACCAGTAAACGTGCAACATCTTGGTTCCAGACCAACAAGATTGACGTTATGGAGTGGCCAGCCCTATCCCCGGATCTTAATCCAATAGAAAACTTGTGGGGTGACATCAAAAATGCAGTTTCTGAGGCAAAACCAAGAAATATAGAAGAACTGTGGAATGTAGTCCAATCATCCTGGGCTGGAATACCTGTTCACAGGTGCCAGAAGTTGGTTGACTCCATGCAACACAGATGTACAGCAGTTCTCAGAAACAGTGCTTATACAACTAAATATTAATTAAGTGATTCAAAGGAAAGCAAAATCTTCAAACATTTTTCAGTTTATATAGTGAATGTTTGAGTTTGTAAAGAAGAATACAGAAACAATTGAGTACTAGGTAGTACTGCTTAGACCTTGAAGAAGGGGACATTCCCCGAAAGCTTGTCCTCAAAATTGTATGTTAGTGCAAATAAAAAAAGTATCATGGACAGTACTCGATTGTTTCTGTCGCAAATGCACTAATACGGCTACAATCAACTTAAAGAAGAATACAAACACTGCTATTTTTTTGAACAGTCTAATATTCTTTTCTTCAATTTTTTTAGAGGAACAACACAAATTTGATCTATTTTTCTTCATGTTTTGATTTGGAATAGAATGTGTAGTGTTCCCAATGCATTTGTGTGTATGGAAATAAAAGCTATTAGAAGGATTTTGAGCTTTATTCACTTTTTTCAACACACTGCTATTATTTTGAACACAACTGTATGTGGCACATCCTTGTATGTCAGGAGTAGGATATTTTTTATTGGGGGGCGTTTCATAGTAATGGAAGAAATATACAGCTAGAATTTAAAATTTTTAAACTATTGCCAGTTTTCCTTTAATAATATAAAAAAAAATTAAGAGAAATCCATTAACATTTAGAACCAAATGAAGGCCCAAGGTGTATAATTCACCTGAATACACTGTTACAAAGCTATATCCAGTTTTATACAGTATATGCCAAAATTGCAAAACTGGTTACAGATTTGTTTTACCTCTGTCATTAAGGAATTCTAATTAATTATAATTATAAATAATTAATGTTCTTAATTATTGTGTTACTGAACAGATTTTCATACTGAGCCTCTGTTCACACTTTAAATCGCATATAAACCCCACAGGAACCACACCACATTCCTATGCAATTCACATTCCAGCGTGAACTCTTCTTTATCTTATTCTCATTTTGACCAGCCTTTTTTATATATTTATCATAGACTTTCTGTATCTGATTCCTGTTGTTTTTTTTTTTTTTAATTTAAATATTTATTAAATTTTTCATATTAATACAAAAGCCCAAAAAGGGAAACAATTCTCATACAAATAAACATTTCTAACATTTCTATCTATCCCTTACTAAAAACTCTTTTCTTTCCCAACCCACACCCCCCCCGTTTCCACCCCTCCTCCCCCCTCCTCCCCCTCTGCAGACTCTATCCCATTCTACTCTTTTGAGGCTTGTTAAATTTTTCCTTTTTTTTTTTTTTTTTTTCTTTTCTTTTGTTAACATCCTGGTTCATATTTTCCTATATTTCTCTTTCAATCCTGCTCTTTCCCATTTTTCCCATCTCCTGAAATAAACTCTCATCTTATCTTCCTGTATATGATATGATCTTTCCATTCTTCCTATCTGGTTTACTCTATTAATCCAGTCTTCCTCCTTTGGTACCTCAGCCTTCCGCCAAAACTTGGGTATCAACCCTTTCGCCGCATTCAAGAAATACCAAATACCTGAGTCTTTATATTTATTTACTGATGTCTCTACATTGTGTAGGAGGCACGTCGTTGGGTCTAACCCTATGTCAATTTCAGTTATTTCTTTAATCAATTTGACTATTATCTTCCAAAAAGCCTGGATTTTCGGACATTCCCACCATATGTGAAACATCGTGCCCATCTCTCCACACCCTCTCCAACACTTATTTGAGTTCTCCCCATTCATCTTGTGCTCTACACTGGGTGTAATGTGCCATCGTGTCACACACTTATAATTAACCTCAACCTCTCTCATACTCACATTATCGTGTATCAATCTAAACATCTTTTTCTGTCTATCTTCATCAAACCCAACTCCCATATCTCTTTCCCATTTTGTGATAAAGATTAACTTTGTGTTTGTGTCTAATTCTGTGAGTATTCTATACACTTTTGAAATACCGTGCTTCCCATCCTTTCGTGTCTCTAACAACCTTTCAAACATATTCCACTCCTGTTTTACTCTTAAGGGTTTCGGTAGATTTCCAATAAAACATTTCAATTGATGATATTTCCACTCATCTATTCTAATAAAAATATCTCCCTTATTCTCCATTAAATCTTTAAGTGGTCTCAATTCCCCCTCCACCAAAACATCTCTCAGTTGGGTATCCTCCTTTCTAAACCATCTCCCTGATATCTTATTTTTTCCCGGAGGAAAGTAATCAGTATTTGTGAGAGGCATTAATATAGAATTAAATTCCCATTTCATGTTTTTGTGTACATTGTCCCATATCCTAAGAACATTTAGAGTGTAGATACTTGTGCTTTCTTTAATTCCCCTAAACTGTGGTGGGACCCATATCATCTGGCTCAATCTAGTGCCACTAAGATCGTTTTCAATCGTTACCCAACTTTTCCCCTTATGGTTAAATGTCCAGTCATATATTCTTGCTAAAACAACTGCTTTATAGTATCTCTTGACATCTGGTAGACCCAATCCCCCTTTCTCTTTAGTCCTGCTCAATGTTTCATATGCTATTCTAGGTTTTTTATTCTTCCATATGTATCTTATTAACATTTTTTTCATTATCTTAAAGAAGGCTTCTGGGATTTTAATTGGTACCATTTGAAATCTATACAGTATTTTAGGCATAATTACCATTTTGACTAAGTTTATACGTCCTATCCAGGATGGATTTCCTCCTTCCAGTCTTTTTAAATCTTCCCTGATCTCATTTATCAAAGAGATATAGTTTAATCTATACAGATGCTTAGATGAGGCAGTGAGTTTTATTCCTAGGTATTTTATCTCTTTTTCTCTCCATATAAAGGGGAATTCTTTTTGTAGTTTTTCTTTTTCGTTCTTTGATATATTAATATTCAGGATCTCTGTTTTCGTTGGATTAATTTTTAAATTTGATAGTTCACCGTACTCCTTCAGAATCTTCATTATGTTTGGGAGAGTTATTCGGGGGTTCCCCACATAGAACAATAAATCGTCCGCAAAGGCCGCTACTCTGTGTTCTATAGATTCTATCTGAATTCCCTTTACCGATCCGCTATTTCTTATTGTTGACAACAAAGGTTCGAGTGACAATACATATAGCAGGGGGGATAGTGGGCAGCCTTGTCTTGTACCATTGGACATTCCAATGGGTTCTGATCTCTCCCCATTGACCGTGATGATTGCAGTAGGCTCCCTATATAATTTACTTATCCACTCTCGCATTCTATCGCCTATCCCCAGCACTTTTAAGTTGTCCATCATAAAGCCCCAGTCCACTCTATCAAATGCTTTCTCTGCATCAATTGACAAGAGCACTACCGGGGCTTTCCCTTTTCTACTTTTCTGAATAAGCATGAGGGTTCTCAAGCCGTTATCTCTACCTTCTCTCCCCGGTACAAAGCCCACCTGATCTCCATGTATCCATTCAGGCATCAAGTCCCTCAACCTGTTTGCTAACACCTTTGCATACAATTTAGTGTCAGTGTTCAATAATGAGATAGGTCTGTAGCTGGAGCACTGAGATGGATCTTTTCCCTCCTTATGAATAAGCACTACATGGGCCTGTAGGGATTCTCTCCTCACTTCCATCCCACCTCCCAGAGCATTCATATATTTCTCCAGTTTGGGTAGCAGTACTTCACTAAATTTCTTATAGTACTTAACTGTATAACCATCCGGGCCTGGGCTTTTCCCCCCCCCTGTGCTTTTTAATGCTGTTTTGATTTCTTCCTGGGAAATTTCTGCGTCTAGGGAGTTCAACTGTGCTTCACTTAGTTTTGGTAATCCCGCATTTTTTAAGTATGTCATCTTTTTGTTATTAATTACCTCTTGCGTTTGTTTTAGAGGGCCTTGGGGACTAATATTATATAACTTTTTGTAATACTCCGTAAACACTTTAATAATCTCTTTATTTGAGTGGACCAACTCCCCCTTTGAGCTTTTTATCTTTTCTATATAGTTCCTATTTTTCTTTTTATTCAAAGCTCTCATTAGATATCTTCCTGGTCTGTCTCCCCATCTATATCTCTCATTCAAAACCCTGTTGTATACTCTTCTCTTCTCCTCATCCATCAACCTCTCTAGTTCATCTTTTTTATCCAATAACTTCTGTCTCGTATCTTTTGTTATTTTCTTCTTATGTATCTGCTCTAAATCCAATATTTCTTTTAATAGCCCACTGACCCTCTCTCTTCTTTCCTTTTTCTTCCTTGCTCCTGCCGCTATCAAGATTCCTCTTATGAATACCTTATGGCTTTCCCAGACTGTGGCTATCGATACTTCCTCTGATTCGTTCTCCTTAAAGTATACCTTAATCTCCTTCTCGATTTTCTGAACTACCTCCTCATCCAGAAGAAGAACCTCATTTAACCTCCACCCTAGTCCTCCAGTCCACCTTCTTCCCCATCCCATTTTCATTACGACCGGAGCATGATCCGAGAACGTCCTTGTCTCTATGTCAATTTTAACCAGGTGATCTATAAGTTGATGGTCTATTAAGATGTAATCTAATCTCGAGTATATCTCATGTGCATTAGAGAAGAAGGTATAGTCTCTGTCTTTCATATGCGTTATTCTCCAGGTATCCACTAGTTGACATTCATGCATCACTTTCTTCAAGACTCTCAGAGACCTACTCCCCTCTCTCTGCACAGAAGAGGTATTATCCCTTTGTGGGTCCATACAGAAATTTAGGTCTCCAGCTACTATCAAACGCCCTTTTTTGAATTCCATTAATTTTTTCAACAGACCCTTCATATATATCTCCGGGTTTTTATTAGGGCAGTATATATTGGCTAAAGTACACTCTATCCCCTGAAGTCTACCTTTTAGGAATAAAAACCTCCCCTCCGGGTCGGTTCTTCTATCCTCCAGCTCAAATCTTATATTCTTTGCCAAACCTATTGCAACCCCTTTTGCTCTTTTAATTGGAGAATCTGCATAATACCATATTGGGTAGTATTTGGATTTTAATTTCACGTTTGCCTCTATCTCAAAATGCGTCTCCTGTAAAAATACCACTGACGTCGCCCTATGATGTAACTCATTAAACAACCTAAATCTCTTCCCTGGACAACTCAGCCCATTCACATTATAAGTTATAAACTGTATCTCTTCCATCTTTCCCTTTTAACTCCATCTCTCTTCTAGATTGCCTCTTCCTCTTTATCCCTTCTGTCATGCAGAATATTAACCCAATACCTCCTCCCCTCCCTCCCACCCAGCTCCCGTCCCACCCAACTCCTCTCCCCTCCCCCCTCCCACCCATTTTCCCAACCCACCCCCCTTCCTCCCCTCCCCACACTCCCTCCCACAAAACCTCCATCTCCCACCCCCACCTCCCACCCCTCTCTCCCTCTCTTTTTTTTCCCCTTCCCCTTTTTAGGCATATGAACTGCCTACAAATCATTTGTGGAACTATTTCCACCATTGATTTAAGACTTAGGGCGTGATCTCCGCCCATGAACAGCTCACCTCTCCACTGACCCCCCCCCCCAGATCACCTCTCTCTATTATCTAGACTCAGCGAGAATCTTTACTTCCCTCCCTTAATCGAAGCCTCCAGGGGGACCTCAACCTTCGGAGGGGAGAAACCAGGGGCGAGAAAGGAAAAAGAGAGAGAAGAAGACAAAAAAAAAACAAAAAAAAAAAAAAAAAAAAAAAAAACATATTTTCTACTTAGTTCTCCCTCCTCTCCCTTCCCAGCCCCGGGGCCCCCCTACCCCCTACATGCTGCCAGTCCTCTTTTCTGGTGTCATCTATATTTCCTTTATCTTCTTCCTCTTCTTCCCACCCAGCTATTTCCATTCTTTGCAAGTCCAGTCTATCACAAAAGTCCCTTAGATCCTCAGGAAATCTCAAATAAGCTGTGACCCCGTTTTTCCAACCGATCAGAGATACTGAGGTACCCCATCGATACTGCACATTCTGTTTTCTCATTTGCTCCAACAGGGGTCTCAGGGATCTCCTTCTCCATAGGGTCTCTGCTGTTAAGTCCGCATAAATTTGGATAGTCAATTCTCCATATTTAATTAATGATCTTCCCTTGGTCTTCTTCCAAATCTCATCTTTGACCCCAAATTTTTGAAACTGGACAATTATGTCTCTCGGTCTTTCCTTCTCAGTAGCCTGTTTGAATTTTCCTATTCTAAACACTCCGTCTAACTTGATCCCGTCTGTTTCAGGTCTATCTCTTATAGTGTTTAGGATTTTTTTAACTAATTCATATAGTCTTTCCCCTTTTGCAGTCTCCGGGATTCCTCGTACTCTAAGGTTACACCTTCTTTCTTTATTTTCTTGAACTTCCATCCTATAGATCAGTTTTTTCTGGTTGGTTTCCAATTGGGTTATTTTTTTCCTTAGATTATCTATATTTTGGGCCTGGGTTTTAACTTTCTCCTCTGTTTCTTCCACTCTTGATAGCAGATGCCTTAAATCATTTCGAATAGCTGTCGTTTCCTGTTTTATTGTTCTTTCCAAATTTTGAAACATTTCTATCATCTCCTTCCTATTTGGTACTTGTAGTTCGCCATCAGATTCTTTTTTTCCCAAACCATCCACTGTTTGTTGACTATAGCTGTTATTCATGCCCAATGATAATCTAGGACTATTTCCTGAACTAGTGTCCAATTCCCCTTTTGCGCTTGCACCTTGGGCCCTTTCTGGCGTAGTATTTCCATATGATGTAAATTTCTTTATTGTTCCTGTTTGAGACCCTTTGAGCCCTGCTCCCTTGGGACCTTTATTCTTCATATCTTCTGTAAATCTTGATAGGCTTGCTATTATTTGTATATATTTTATTCTCCTAGGACACCTGGGCCTCCCCTCTTCTTCTTCTTCTAACCCCTAGGAATCCTCCCCTCCTTCACCCCTTGCTTTCCTATATCGTTCAGGGGACCACAACACAGTAAGCCCCCAACAGTTCACACTCACCCTTCCCTTCTCAGGACGGTGGCTCCAGGCTTGTGTGGATAGTCTTCACTGCTGCTCAGTCCTGGGGGGGGGGGGATTCCTCTGGGCTTCCGATGCTGTATTTCTTTCTTTCTCCTTAGGGTTCATTCCAGGGAAGCAGGGTGGGTTTTCTGATATTCATAGGTCTCCCTGACCCAGGATCGGACAGCTTGCCGGGGGGTTGCAGGCGACTATGAGCCAGCGGCTCCCTCTCACGTCAGGAAGCCTGCCGGCTTCCTCTTTCCCCCAAAGGTCCTCTGCGACTGGCCTCGTACTCCCGTAGCGAACCCTCACCTCTCTGCAACACGATTCTCCCACTCAGATAGCACCGGGGAAACCGGCATGTCCCTGGAGCCTCAGACCAGTTCTCATCTTCAGCTCTGTGGGTTAAGCTCTCCAGCCCTCCAGACTCCAGTAGCTCATTCCTAGTGAGGGTCACTGGCTGAGTCGGGAAGCCAGATCCAGCAAGGAGCTAGTGCCACTCGCTCCCCACAACCGCCCTACTCAGAGTCCTCCCTCTTTCCTTCAAGCAGTCTTGGGGCTTAGTCCGGCGTCTCCCTTCGCCTGTCAGATTACCGGCCGGCGTCTCTGTTTCCCAGAGCTCCTTTGCGGCCACCAGCTTGCTCACGCCGCACTGTTCCGTTTCCCTGGCAACCCGATAGCTGCACTCGGATCCCCGCGGCTTGTTCGCCTCCCGGAGATCCGTGTCCGCTCTCCTCACCCTTCACTGCGCTGGCTGCTCCCCCTTTGGAGACCTCCTCGATCAGGTAGGGGTCCACACTTCACACCATGAGGGATCTTGGGCTGGTCAGCTTAGAGGTTTATCGGAGAGCACTCACATCGTGCTCTCCGTTGCCGCCATGTTTGGGCTCCGCCCCCCTGCATGCATTCTCCCATCTGATTCCTGTTGTATCCTTTTTCTAAAAGCTTTTTTTTCTCCACCTCTTCTTTGGTGGCATTGTCATCATCCTTTACCCAGCCTCTTCTTAAAAGATAAGTTCACCTTCGGAACATGTTACATGTTCCACCCATATTTAGGGTGGAACCAATTATGTATTTTGGTTTTGTTCTGCCCTAGGCAAGAATAAAATTGGGCGCCCCCCCAAGAGTAAAATCGGGTGCCCCCCACCATCTGAATTTGTCCCACGCCAGCCACAGTATACCATTTGGTGCCAAATTATGGTACCTAAAAATCTCCATTGGCAACATTTTAAAAGCCTTTACAAGTTACCAGTTTAGAGTTACACAGGAGGTCTGGTGCTAGAATTTTTACTCTCTCTCTCTGACATTCATGGCAGTACCTCACATGTGTGCTGCGATCTCCATTTACATATGCGTGAGGGATCTATGTGCGTGTGAGCATGGGTGAATGGGGGTGCTTTAATTTTTTTTTTTTGCTAATTTATTATTTCTTTAACTTTTTTTTGTACACTGTACCTTTTTAACTTTTTTTTTTATAAACTTTATTTCTATTACAAGGGATGAACAACATCCCATGTGATAGCATGGGCCATGACAGTTCCTGTTTACGGAGAGATCTAGGGTCTATTAGACCCCAAATCTCTCCTCTGGCCTCCTAATGCATGCGATCAGACACAAATCATTTTGATCGTTTGCATTGGGACTGCATGGTAGAGCCTGGTAAAGGCGCCGGAGGTAGGAGGGGGAGGGACGCCCTTCCGCCATCTGTAAAAGTAATCCAGCGGCTTGTTAGCCCCCAGATTGCTTTTATCTTGTGCAAAATAAGATCGAGAGGGAGAGCGATAGGAGAAGAGGGAGAGAGAGGAGAAGAGAGAGGGGGAAGAAGAGAAAGAGGGGAGAGAGGAGAAGAGAGGGGGGAGAGGAAAAAGAGGAGAAGAGGGAGAGAGAGAGGGAGAAGAGGAAGAGAGAGAGAGAGAGAGGGGGGGAAAGAGAGAGAGGGGGAGGAGAGAGAAAGGGGGGAGAAGAGCGAGAAGGGGGGGGGAGAGGGGGGAAGAGAGAGATAGAGGGGGGAGAAGAGAGGGAGAGGGGAGAGAAAATCAAATAAAGTTGTTTCTCTGTCATTGAAAGATAAACTCTTTTAACTTCTCTAGAGTAACATTCCACATCAAAATTATGTCATTTATATATCTAGCATAGAGAACAAGGTTCAATAATTCACAACCCATATGTACATAGGTCAGCAATACCAGGGTGAACCTGGCTCCCATAGCTGTCCCCAAATCTGTGTATAAAATCTATCCCTAAATACAAAATAATTATGTGTAAGTACAAACTGAATAAATTCATGTCTGGAACTTTTGAGAACAGAACTCTACTGCCTGTAAACAATGTTCATGCCTGATTGGTGTGTATAGAGTAGATACGTTCAAATTACAAGTGGGAACCCAATATCCCATGTATCCTTTAACAAATTTTTACTGTGGCTGTATGAAAAAGGCTAATTCCATCACTATTGGCTGTAAGAAAAAGTCAATATATCATCCCAAGTTGCCTGGTCAGACTATTAATACCAGCTGAAATTGGCCTACCCCATAGCTCATTTGCTATTTTTGTAAACTGAAGGTGGGTTGTTTGGGTTCTAATAGCTCAACTTTATACATTTCAGCTGGATCACCTTTCAGTTTTGTAGAGGTTTCTGGATCAGGTAATAGTTTATATGCATTATCCTGTATTACAAGCCCACCTCAGCCTGCCAAATAATTACATTATTATTTTTCATCTAAAATACATGCCGGTAGACTAATTGTTCCTGTCTAAATTGGCCCTAGTATGTGTATGTATGAATGTGAGTTAGGGATCTTAGATTGTATGCTCATTGAGGTTTAGAGACTGATGTAAATGTACAATATATATAAAGCTCTGCGTAATTTGACAGCACTATATAGGTACCTGTAATCAATTAAACAAATCTTACATCGCTTTCTATTCTTCCACTTGTAAGATGACTCTGTCTTTATTTTAATTTTTACACATTTTAATCGGATCTGAATATAGTATTTGATATAAGTTATAAAAACCACCTTATACTTAAAAAAACAAATGTGCCTTATATCGTCTGGCTTAGTGCAGACCCGTAGTTATAATTGACAACCAGCGAGCTGCACACTGAGCACAGTTGGGCACTGCATGAGTTATTCTTGATATATAACCATGACTGCTTAACTCGTAGGGGATTAAAGAAAGATTTGGTGTAACACTTGGTTTATGGGAAGTTATTTGTTTAGGTTATTTTACCATTGATATGCCAGGCTTTGTAGTGGGTGGCAAATTATGTCCTTTATTTCCCATCCTTGGCACCATGTACAGTTCATAGAAGATTAGTCCTAGATACTGACTAGTTTTGTGTTTATGTATGTGTATATGTACAGTATATAGACATACTGTGTGTATGTGTATATATACAGTATATATATTTATATATATATATATATATATATATATATATATATATATAGTGTATATGTAGATACATATTTAGATTTGACTTTATTGTTAGCCCCTAAAGTAAAGTCCCAGCTAAAGCCTACCTAGTCTTAAAAATGCCCCCCAACACCTATACTAATTAACCTTTGTAAAAAACATATATACCTACCTATTTTCAGCCCGCTCTGGTCCAGTCACGTGATACCCTGTGTCACCCAGTGGCGGCTTCAGGGGAGTGGCGAGAGCGCCCAACAACAACTGTGAAAACGATGAGTGATGACGTTAACGCTGGCTGACACAGGGGAGTTGGATCATGTGACTGGAGAGAGTTGAAAATAGATAAGTATATGAATCTTTTTATAACACAGCTTAGTTAGTATAGCTGTTAGCATTTTTAAGACTATTTAGACTGGCTGTGTCTCAATACTGTAATGTATCTCTGGCACATTTAAGGGTTAAAACAAAACAAGGAAAGAGAAGGCGCACCAGCCTATGCATTACCTGAGAAGTAACTTTTATTGAATCCAAAGTAGATATATACTCACAAACAACTGTAGTGTCACAAGCATATCAAAGTCCAAAGCAACCAAAACACCAGGTCAGCTTCCAAGCGCAAGAAGACCCTCAAGTGGCTGATGCATTTTGAAGGGCGATCCCCTCCCTCAAAGCCCTGAGGGTTGAAGGTTGCCTAGTTGTATACAATACACATATATCTAAAAGCATACTTGCAGTTTGCAGTTGCAAATGTATAAAGCCTGAAGAATTTATGTAATTTATCCAGAAAGTTTGCACCTTAATAACTAGTGAAATGCAGGCCATAAAGGGTTCGTTTATCAGCCAAATTTTTGTCCGAAAAATGAAACATCGTTCGTTCTGTTAACCGATGTTGCCACCGATGATTGAGAAAATTGGCCGTTTTTCATGAATTTTCCAGCATGACTGATAAACAAAATGAGGAGGAATCGCAAAAATCGGCCGAGCCATTGCCTCATTAACAGTGAGAAAATGGGCCAATTATTCTTTCAGACGAAAAATGGGCCGATAAACCGTCTATGGCCTGCATTAGCCAATAAAGGATATTACCTAGGCAGCCCATAGATGAGTCATTTTTGTTTAACCAGTGGGTTGAACGAAAAAAGGGTTCTTTTCCCCCATCCACACACTCCTTGTGAATAGGGGAATCCTCCATGCTGAGCTATTGTGTTCTGACAGTGGGGAGCGTTTCCCGCCATCAGAATACACTGATCAACGCTGCCTGCTTTAGTTCCAATAGGGTGGCTGTAGAGAAATCAGTCGATAGATTGACTTCTGCATAACCACATTATCTATACATGAATCAATATTAGGGCAGTCCCTGCTGAACCAATTTTGATCCATGTTTGGTTGACTTTAAATTCCAAACTTTCTGCATTTATCTTTGGCCAACATGATATAATACTCTACTACAAGAAGAGTTGCATCAGAAACCATGCATTATATTCATTGGGCCATTTAAGTGTCACTTCTTTTGAATTTTTTTTTTTTCTTTACAGATCCCTAAAAGGTCTCTCTGCTTCCATTTCCATCACAGGCAGTTGCTGGCTCTTATGCAGGGCATATTAGCAACAGGTTTCTAGGCAGGTGTGTTTACAAATTTATCATTAACAAAAAATACTAATTTAGAAAAGGAAATACTGGGAAGAATTGTAGAGCATAGGTGAATTTCAAACAAAGTTTGAACCTTTTGTATCTATAGAGTTGTCTTATACCAAAAGCTTTTTTTCTCCTGTTTTTGATCTTATTTTTTATTTTAGCTTGACAACCAACAATTTCAGTGTGAAAGAGTGTACAGTACATACTTTGTAATCCATTGTTCCTAAGTTTCTAAATTCTCTCTTTATTTATTGGTGTACATGAATTTTGCATGTTTTCTATTTGACTAAATGCAGAAAAGTACTGATGTACTTTATATGTAACTTGTATGGCTTAGAATGTTCCTGAGAATCATCTAACATAGTACATTTAAGATTGCTTAATTTGTAGTAAACCATAGCTCTATATGCTCATCTAGGCCCTGTTCATATATCGCTTAGAGATTTAAATAGTGCAATTCATACAGAGAATTATGTGTTGCACAGCCCTATGCACACTTGCCACTCCAAAGAAGCTCATGTACAAAATTTGGTCCATTTTGCACTCATGTTGTGCACGAGACATTTTCAGAAAAATTGCGCCGCATTTGGAGTTCCATTCAAGATGCCAGTCAGGATGAATGGCACCCAAATGTACATTTTGGAATCACGGGCAGAACTGGGCCTAAAAAAAAAAGTTGGAAAATTGGTTCTTTGTTCTCCACCTCTGCCAGTGCACAGTGGGGGAATTTATCAGTACTAGAGTAGGTAGACTCTGGAGCAGCTGTGCATGGCAACCAATCAGGTTCTATCATCAGCTTGTTCAGTTAAGATGTGAAAATGAAAGATTGGTGCTGATTGGTTGCCATGCATAGCTGTTCCAGTCTTAGTAAATTACCCTCAATATTTTTCCTGATGTAAATTTTTTTCATATTTTTTTTATATTCATGTCTTTAGTGATTAAAAATAAATCATTTTTATTTCCAGGGTGTTCATTAAAGGTTATTTGCCTTCGTGAACAAAGTAGTGAAGAGGTTAAGAAGAGCACTTCCCTGAATAGCACATCAGTCCCTGTGAAAGGCATAACAAATCTGGGAAACACCTGTTTCTTCAATGCAATCATGCAGGTATGGTATTCTGCATATATCACTGATTGAAAGTGTCTGCATAAAGAATAATGTTTATAAAACAGTCTTGTTTTATTTGCAGTCCTTACCATCAATCAAATTGTTTGCTTATTTTTAGCCTGTCCAGAGCTCCCTAAAAAGAAGTCAGCCAGTGTTGTTTCTAGGGGCAGGGAAAGTGCCCATATATTATATACTGTACTGTTTTTTATAAAGGTATTTCTTAATTAGCTGCTTAAGTGAATTTAATGTCAGTGTAAATTTTTTCTTATGGAAACCATTTTCTGACTTAAAAGCATGCTAACTTCATGGCAGTGAAACACCTGTCAGAATCACTGAGAATAAGACAACTGAGAAAAGAAGTAGTAACCAACAGTAAGTCAGACAAGAGGCTCAGTTCACAGGTTGAATATTTATAGACCCTGGCTAATAGGCTGGTACCTTCAGGTGAATGGACACCAGCAAGCTTTTGATTACTCTTTTGCTAGTGTTCTAAAGTGAGGGACCTCTTCTCCCCTATGGAGAAATCACTCTTGGATAACTAGTTTAATATTTTATTTCAAATCTTCAATCAACTCTTTACTTCTTCCAGTGCAAAAACAAAAGTAGGTCATCCAGATCAGTGTAACCTCAATCAAACCTTGTAAACCGTACCTGGACCCTGCACAGTGGGGACAGTCTGTAATGTTGCTGGATCCGGCATAGCTGCTCACTTTGGCAGGTTTCAGGTTAGGAAGGAGTGTTCCAATATCTCACAGTCCAAGAACATGGTTACCAGATGAATCCAAGCTCTCCAACAACATCCTGGAGCTCAGGGCGACAAAGGTGACTCTTCACAATCGGCCCCCCCTTCTCCAGAGACAACACTGAAGCTGTTGAATATTAGGAATCATGCAGCCTTGAAGGAAGCAAGCTACATTATATCATGGCAGAAAAAACATTGTCCAGCAAACTCTGCTGTTCACATCCCAGGACTGGACAACTGGAAGGCAGATTAACTAAGCCATTGCTGCCTGAACCAAGGACAATGAGCTTTTCGCCCCAACATCTTCAGCCTGAAATGTCAGGAATGTGGATGTCCTGGCCTCCAGATTCAACACATAGTTACCTTTTTTAAGGCAGAACCACAGATTCTCTAGCATTGGTATTGGATGCTCTGAAAGTTCCCTGGACTCAGTTCAGGCTAATCTATGGCTTTCCTCCAGTGCACATTCAACCTCAACTGCTCAGAAGAAGAGAGAAAGTGAAGAAATCAAAGATTCCATTGCACCACACTGTCCCAGAAGAGCCTGGTACACAGATATTCTTAGACTGCTAGGAGATGATCCCTTCCCAACAGGCCAGACCTGCCCAATCCATCCTGCTTCTCAGTGACTAGCTTTAATGTTATGGCTGTTAAAGCCCAAGTCTTAAAAGACATGAGTCTGTCGTTTTTATAATGCTAAAAGCAAAAAAAGCCACCTCCACAAAGATCTGCTATCATACCTTGAAATCTTTTTTTTTGCCTGTTGGTAGAACTTCACTTGGCACTCTGAACGGACAGGTTTCAGGATTGACAATTTTAATCCAAAAGCCTCTGGCCTTGCTATCCTTTTTCAAAACCTTCATGCAAGCTATTTCTCATATCAGGACCCCCTTGCAGCACTTTTTATTTCATTTAAATCTTAATCTGGTTCTCCCTGCCCTGCAGAAAACCCCCTTTGAACTCATAAGGGAAATCCTCTTAAATGAACTCTCTGGCAAAGTAGCTTTCTTAGTTGCTATTATGTTCACTAGATGTGTCTCTGAGCTAGCTAGCTCCTTCTATTGTAGGAAGCTATTCCGCACCCTTCACAAAGACAGTGTAGTCTTATGCACAATAAATCAAACCCAGTTCAATAAGCACAACCTCAGTGCACCCACATAAATCAATAACACTACTTAAAGTATAACTAAAGGCAAAACTTTATTTTTTTTGTTTCCCACAGCGTGAAGATGAATTATAACACCTAAGGTTTTTATTGTCTGCACCCCCGTTAGGGAGATTCATCTTCTCTATTTGTCCTGTTTTATTATCATTGAAAGTGAAATTAAAGAAAATCCCAAATTTTGGGTTGACCCCTGAAAAGTAATAAAGATGAAATTTTTTTAATGGTGACCTGGGGGTCCCCAAGGAATTCCCTTAATTTTTGGGGATTATCTCTCACTTCCTGTTTTGGCTATGGGATAGGATGTGAAGGTCATCTGCCTAATGGGATACACATAGTTAAAAATAAACTGACAGGGGTTATAACCCTCCCTTACTCTATCCAAAATAACAAAAATGACCTATAGTTCTACTTTAATAAATAAAGTGTTGCTTGCCCAAACACTGTGTAAGTGGTTTCACAACACCTCATAAAGATAAACTTTATGTGCACTATATTTATTTGTTAAGTGTTATGTGCAAAGCTATCCCTCTTCCTTATGGTAGTATTAGTATTCCACCAAAATGAAGACATCATACTTCCATCCTTGTGCACCACTTCAAAGCACCCAAAGGAAATTGCTGTTCACTGCCTGGACATGATCAGAGCCATCAAAGTCTACCTCAAAGCTACGACTTCTGTCAGGAAGATGGACTCCCTATTCCTCCTAATCTTAGGACCTTGGCATAGACAGCCTGCTTCCAAATTGGCCAGATGGCTTAGACAATCAATCTAGGCCTGTTGGCACAGTTCTTTTTGAACGTTTGTGGCCCACTGTTTTAATTCATTACCGGGGGATGTCTCCGGGTCTTTTAATATTAAGCCTGTGTTCTGTACTGTACAAATAGGATAAAAGGAATTTTTATTTGCCTGTAAATTTCATATCTTGGAGTACAGTACAGGTCATCGGCCACCATCTCTTCCAATCCTGTGTTATTCTACATTGCTTGCTGCAAAACTAGGGAATTGCGAGTGGGGTAAGGTTATATTCAAAAGACTGCAAGTGTCCAAACACCTGACTGTACCAGCATTTAACCCAGGGTCTATAAATATTCAGCCTGTGTCCTGTACTGTACTTCAAGATGGAATTTGCAGATTTGTAAAAACTGCCTGTGTGTTAGCTTTGTTAATAAAGCTTAATGTCCGCTTCCAGGAGACAGGTCTTATGCTTGAAGTGGGACTATATTCACATATATACGTCAGCACTGTGATCTCTCAGAGCTCCCCACCAGCTGCTGACACCTTCAGCCCTATGGCTTCCGAGTATCGATCCCCAGATGTTTTAAGTGGCTGGGCCAAGATGATGTCACTGTTTCGCAGGTGTGGGAGTGCAGTTAGCTCGGCATTGCCAGAATTCTGCACTGAGCTGCACGTGCACAGCTCAGTGTACAGTGACGGACAAGCAGGTAAGTAACTTTAATGCAGAAGAGAAATGGTATGTCTCTTCTACATTCAAAATCTTGTTTGTTCGCCAGTTTTTATTCTTGTCAATAAAGCTCCACTTTAATGGAAAACTGAAAAAATGGTTATATAAAAACTATACCTCAAGATAACCTAATATTTATAGTATTTATTTTCTGCATTGTTTTGTTCATTATTTTTAATTTAAAATAATTCATTCCAGTGTTTTGGAACACTGTCTTTTTGTAACAACATAGACCTTTACCTCAGAAGGCTTATCACAGCAAACAAAAATACACATCCACAAAACAACAATGCTTCTTTTCAAATCAGTTTAGTGCAGTGTATATTCAGCGTGCCACACAAACAAGTGCATCGTTTCAGAACTACTAGGTGTCTCTTCATCTGGTAAAGTGTCACTTTGCTGGCTGAAGAGACCCCTGGTGGTTCAGAAACATTACACTTTTCTGCTGAATATGGGTCAATAAAGATTGCTTTAAGATGTGCTGGGAAAATATTCTTATTATCTCCTATTATGTTGCATCTATGTCCAGTGGAGCATGGTCAGATATCAGCCCGAATTTTCTTTAATAAGAAAATACCAGAGCAAGTCTAAGGCCTACTTAACTGCCAAGCATTCTTGTTCTGTATAGCACTGTCTCTCACAGCCATGGTTCCTGCTGTGAGACCATGAGATGCTCCTATTCCCATGTCAGAGGTGTCCTTCAGCAAAACAATTTTTTTGAGAAGCCAAGAGTTACCAGGAAAGGATATTTGCACGGTGCCAACTTGAGCTCTAGAAAGACCATTTAAGTATCTGCATTTAAATTGACCATGACTGATTTTGACCCCTAGTCAGATGCATCAAAGGAGCTTGTTATAAAAGAAAGTGTATGCTTTGACTATAGAACTCCTTTAGGGATTAGATTAAAGGGTGTAATAAATGGCCGCAAACTGTCTGTAGTACCTGTGACAGTAGGCAGGTAAAATCACCTGGTTGCGTCCAGGATGGCAGGTACATTTTTCCGAGATTCAGGCTCTATGTGGAGTTCCACTAGGGGGGAAGTGCTGAGCCCTTTAGCAGTGAGGTAATGAGCCCAGCTGAAGGTAGTGGGCTCATTAGGGCCTCTATAAAACTTCCCAGCCTGCATAGGGAGTTGCTCCATTCTGGAACCAGTTCTGTGCCTGAGTAGACTGGGGAGCTTAATTTCTGTGTGTGCGGTGAGACAAACGCCTCTGTGGCCAACCTCTAAATAACAGGGAGATAAGGACTGGGTGTAGGACAAGGCTGCACCTAGTTGATAGCAAGGCAAGCTGTGTGTATAGCAAGTGGCCAAGTTGGCAAGGATTTTTTTCATGTTTCCTTTTGTTTTGATGTTTTTCCTCTTGTA